>NC_084799.1:19307500-19607500 GCF_963169125.1 Humulus lupulus | reverse complement strand
GCTCGAGCTCCAGCTTGATCCATTGGAACTTCAAGAGCTGATGGAGGGTTTTGTCCAGTGGGCTAACTGGGGACCACTTGATTTCGGGTGTATTGGGCCAAAGGTCCTGCTCTGATGAGAGTCTCGATCTCATCCTTCAGTTGTCTACAGTCATCAGTGTTATGACCGATATCATTATGGAATCGACAGAACTTCGAAGGATCTTTCTTCGCTCTTTGGTTTTTCAATGGTTCTGGCTTCTTCCATGGAAGGCCAGTAGAATTGGCTTAGAAGATGCACTCTCTAGTATTCGTGAGGTCTGTATAAGTTGCGTAAACAGGTTTGAATTTCTCCCTGGACTTATCTTTCTTTGTTCCGCTCTGGTCGCCCTCACCATTTCCCTTCCCCTTATTATTTCCCCCTTGGTTATTACGAGCAACGGTTTGAGCCGTAGCTGCAACATCCATTACTGCTCCAACAGGCTGGACAGGGATTTGGTTGGTTCATGCAACAGAAGCTCGCTCCTCTTCCAGGTTAACCCATCTTTGAGCTCGTGCCAAGAACTCATCCACACTATTAACTCCTTTTCTCTGTAATTCTTGCCACAGGTCGCCTCCAACAAGGACTCCCATCCTCATTGCCATGAGCTTAGAGCTATCTTCTGCATCTCTAGCTTGTGCAGCGACATTGGCAAACTGTTGACGCGGTTTTTCGCCAACAATGTATTAAGAAATAATAAGGTTGATTAGTGTTTTGTAATAAACCGTAACAAAAGATGAAATGAATTCACAAGCACGAATCTTTTACGTGGTTCAGTGGTTAAAATACACCTAGTCCATGAGTCTATATTATTGTTGTTTCTCTCTCTCTATTTTGGCAGAGTTTCAGTATTACAGAATAATCGTCCCCTTCCCTGTCTAATATTTCCAGTATTTATAGAGAAATTCCATGGACAGGTTTGGGTAGCCGCGTGAGTCAATCACGGATTTACATATTTATTCCATTTAATACAAACACTTCCCATTTATACTGGGATATGATTTGATCACAAAATAAATGGTCTCCTAATATCTGGGACATTAAATATGACAGGTTGGTCATAAATATCGTATAAAAATACCCGAGTCTTTGGGGATCTGCGAGTACGCAATATATTTGAATTATCACAAGCTGGATATCTCTCCTAGCTCGTACGTCGATAACTGTTTGAATATTCCAAGCTCGCGGTTCACAACCTTCATGTTCATAGCTCGGGTTAAACCCAGGACGCTTAACACCACACGTGCTTATGTGAAACTGGAGTTGCTTACGTGGATAATAAGCAGATTTCATTCCCTTGGTTATTTCTTCGTATATTTATTTGCTAACTGTACCCGAACTGAGTGAATGACTCGAGCTAAAATTAGGGTACAACATTTTCCCCCCAAGCTCCTGCTCATGTATGACGTCATCATTTTCTGACCTACATAGTAGGGGCTTTTAGTCTTCTGTTACACAAAACCATGCTTGCCCATTACTCGAGTACTAGACACGTGGTATACCGCAATTGGCGTCTGTTCGGGTTTTGAAGACTGCAATAATTGTCTTGTCACCTTTTTGCCCCCATTTTGTCTTTTTAACCCTGGCCTTTGGATCTTGTACTAACCAAATCAGATGGCCCAAATTAATTTATGCAGTTTACATATAAATAGGATAGGCAATTTTTAGATTTCACCGCCTTTCGTTTGAAATTTTTCCTCTTCTGCATTTCTGAATCCCTTTTCTTCCTCAGAAATCTCCAAAAATCATTCACTGTATCCCGTCGCTAAGGAGTTTTCCAAGAATTTTCCTCTACAAAATCTTACGTCTTACCGTCGAAGAACATACTGTAAGTACCTCTGATATCTTGGTTTGAAATTTTTTTTTACTAGTCTTTTTCGTTCTTCACCATGCTCATCTGCACTGTTCACTACAGTTAATATTAGGTTATTTTCCAAGTGTGTTTAGCGAATAGGCCTCAACTTAGGTTCAATGGGTAGGTCCTAAAATATCTTTTAGAACTACGACATTCATAAAACTGGGTAATTTTTGGGTAAGCTTGCGTAATCTCCATGATGAATTTAGAAAATACCCATTCAGGTTATAGGAGACAAAAAGGTTTTAGGGTTCAAACTAGGTTGCTTAGGGGTCACACTTCTTGGGTGGTTTTGCAGTAAACTGCCTCCCAAGGAAAGTAGTGGTCTGATTTTTTGACACACGGATCGCTAAATATCATGGGTTTGTTAGGAAATTGAGGCGCGTAACTTAGGGGAACATGTGGCATCACGCGATGGAGATGAGTCTAACTCAGTTCGTATATCAAAAGTAAACCATTTCCCCTCCGTACTTCCACATCATAACCTTTAAATCCTCTTAGGTCGCCTACTAATTAGGTCGTTCTGTTCGTTAAGCGATCTGATGGCTCCCAAGAAGAATGCACCCAAGAAGAACACTCATAGCTCGTATGCTCAGCAAAAGAACAAAGGGAAGTAAATAGCCTCAGAATCCCCCATTCCCCACTTCGGTCCAGTGGTGGAGAATGAGGTGGTGGTTGACGCCAATGCTTACTTCGAGGCAGAAAGAATCATATCCAAGATTACGACCTAGGGGAGGGTAAACAAAATCATGCTGAGCCACAACATTGAGGTCGGGATCGGAGTTCTCATTGCCTGACCTGCCTTTGAAGCAGAATGGAGTTGCTCCCCTCTCCAGGAAGACTTCGCGGTCTGGAGTGACGAACATCTGAAGGCAGGAGCCTTCCTCCCCTTGGACAAATACTTCGCTGACTTTTTGAACTTCGTGAAGTTGGCTCTGTTATATTATTTTATAATATAATGTTTTAGATTAAATAAATGTGACAAAGAGTGTCACATATTGTAACATATAATAAAGAGTTACAATATTTAGATATATGAGATATATCCAAATATGTAACATATTTGGTGTTACAAATTTGTAACTTCCAAATATTACTCATTATTGTGTAGATTTGTTGTTACACAATATTGAGATGAATTTCTTAAAGCCATGTGTGAAATGGCTGATAGATATGTGATTTTAACTCCCATAATGTGTATGGAAGTTACAAAATCAAGTGGGAATGAATTTGGAATGTTTTGGAAAATTTAGAAAAATTGGTTGCTGGAAAAGGTCTTGGACCGCGACCCAAGAAGAAAAAACACTCTATGGGCCGCGGCTCATGTCTGTCAGGTCGCGGCGCAAGTGGCTGTCAACATCTTCCAATTTTTGGTTTTATCCAATTTTGAACGTTTCTAACAGCCAAATAACTCCCAAATTCTCTATTTTAATTCCATAAACATCCAATTCATCATTGGTAACAGCCATGGGGGTTGGTGGAATTTGAAATTCAAAGGGTGTCTCAAAACTCTATAAATAGGAGCCTAATGCTCACTTGTAAGACACAACATTTCTATCCATTAGAGCACTTGGCTAGAAACACCTTGAGACTTGATAATTCCAAAAAGCATTTCCTATAATCTGTGAGAGATCCCTTAGTGCTTGAGTTAGGGGGAAATAAGCTTTTGGACAAAGGTTTCAAACCTTGTTCAAGTTGGTGATCCCCAACACTCTTCACTTTGGTAGTGTGAGTGAGAGTTGTTTATCTTTTGTTTCTTGTTCCTTTCTTTTATTCTATTGCTTTTCTTCTTGTTCTATTTACTTGTACTTTTGTTTAAGAGTTGTAATCTTTTTATTTCCTTTGTTCAAACACTTCTAGTTTATTTGTATCTTTTGTTATAGAGTTGTATTTTCTATTTCTATCATCTTACATCTCCTTCTCCTTTTATTTGTATTTTCAGTTATAGAGTTGTAACACTTTATTTCATCAATCATTATTTATTTGTAATATTTTTTGCATAGATTTGTAATATTCTTACCTATTTCCATTGAGGCAAAACTGTTTTTCCTAACATTCAAAAGCTTAACCCTTGTTTGTTTCAATGGAAGGTGAGACCATCCAGATTATGAATCAAGACCTAGTGAGGTTGGATAGGTTTGATGGATCCAATTGAACTAGGTGGTAAGACAAGGTAAGAGTAATTGTACACACTATTTTATATAATAGTGATAAAATTTTATTTCATGTATTAGCATGTTTTCAAATGCTGATATATGAATAATTGTGTAGATGTTAACATGTTAATACAATATGAGATACATTGTAATATAGTTGACAAATCTTTTTGTGAAAGTTAATGTGTAATTCTTAGAAGGGAGCTTTTGACAAGCTCTACATATTGTAGGGATTGTTAATCTTATGTGAGATAGTAGTACATACATTTGACATGATAATTAGGTAGTTTTTGACATGCCTATGTATTGATTTTATGAATCAATTGTATATATCAATATGTGGATATGTGAATTATTGTATGATATTTATGATATACTTACAATATAATTATGAGATTCAAAATGCATGCTAATATGATGGATATATGTTGACAAATTATGTGAAATTTCTTTGAGACATAATTATGTTAATATATAAAAGTATTTTGATATATACATGAGAATTATCATGATTTTTATGGTGTGCCATATAATATGATTATTAAGGTGATAATAATATAAATATGTTTTATCATCTATTATTGAAATGTGATGAGTTACCATTTATTTGGTAAATAAAGAGAATTATTTGAGAAATTAAAATTTCCCATTTAAGTGTTGATTATCTCAACTTATGAGATAAGAAAAGATGAACCTAAGGGGGTCACATCTTTTGTTATGTGTCTTGCTATTGCAAGAAAATGGATTAAGGGGATCCAAAATTATGGGATGACATATTGACCTATAGGCTTGGAGACTAAAAGTGTGGTCAAAAGAGAAAACATTTGAGAATTATTTAGTGACAACAATTCTCAAATATTCAATGTCTCAATGAGGTGACATTACAAAATTGGAGAAGCAATTTTGAATCTTTATACCAATAGTGAATAAGGTTGAAGAGAATTTTATTCATTCTTGTTAAAGACAGTAATATGTTTTAAATTAATCTCAATGAGAAGATAATGTTAAACCAAAGCATTAGAAATCAAAGTGTTTGAATAAATCATTGAGAGTTTATTTTCTTTGATTTAAGTGTTTAAAATTGACATCCTCAAATTGATTTTGATGAGAAAATCAATGGATGTCAAAATGATGTTTTCAAAAGAATCTCAAAGAGACTCTTATAAAACACATAAAAGTTGTTTAAGTGACTTTGAGATTATTTAGACAACTAAAAGTGAAATTAGTGATTATTTGCTTGAGAAATTTTCACAAGGTTTTTTAACTAGAGGTGGTAAAAGGTATTTTCTTACTTTTATAGATGATTTTAGTAGATATACCTATGTGTTTCTTTTAAAGCATAAATATGAAACTTTTCATGCTTTTAAATTATATAAATTAGAAGTTGAAAATCAACTAAATAAAAAGATTAAGGTGCAAAGAAGTGATAGAGGAGGAGAGTACTTCTCTAATGAATTTAATACATTTTGTGAATAAAATGGTATAATTCATGAGTACACCACACCTTATACACCACAACACAATAGTGTTGCCGAAAGGAAAAATAGGACGTATCTAGGGATGATAAATTCTATGTTGGTGTTTTCTAAGTTGAACTTCAACTTATGGGGTGAAGCGCTTTTAACCGCTTGTCACATTCTTAATCGAATAATGATGAAGAAAAACGAGATATCTCCATATGAGTTATGGAAATGATGAAAACCCAACATAGGGTACTTCAAAGTGTGGGGGTGTCTTGCATATTGCAATAAAAAAGCCATAAAGTGTGCTTTTGTTGGTTATGCCAACAATAGTAAGTCTTATAGGCTATTAGACTTAGAGTCTAATATTGTGATTGAATCTAGAGAAGTTGAATTCTTTGAGAACATGTTATGTGACAGCAATTCTCAAGCTTCAACATCTCTAAAGGAGAATTTGTTATATGAGAACAATTCTTAAGCTTCTACATCCAAAATTGTTTCTCAAGAGGAGAATTCTCAAAAGAATGTAAAGCAACCCTTTGAACTTAGAAGAAGTCAAAGGCTAAAAAATAATGAGAAAAGTCTAGTAGTGGATGAGATAGATTCTCAACGAATTTCATTCTACATAGTAGAAGGAAATAGAGAGGAAGTCATTAGGAAAATCCTTATTGTACTTCTTGTTGAGGATGATCCTAAGACTTATAAAGAAGATATGCAATCAAGAGATAGTGCATTTTGGAAAGAAGCCATCAATGATGAGATGGATTCAATTATTTCCAACAACACTTGGGAATTGGTAGACCTCCCACCGGGGTCTAAGCCAATTGGGTGTAAGTGGGTATTTAGGAGAAAATACCACACTGATGGCACTGTCTAAACCTTTAAAGCTAGATTAGTAGCTAAAGGGTTTAGGCAAAAAGAGGGTATCGATTATTTCGATACCTATGCGCCTGTTGCAAGAACAACTTCTATAAGAGTTTTGTTCGCTTTAGCTTCTATACACAACTTGTATGTTCATCAAATGGATGTCAAAACAACATTCCTTAATGGTGACCTCAATGAAGAGGTCTATATGGAACAACCCGAAGGGTTTGTCCTACCAAAATATAAACATAAAGTGTGTAGACTTGTAAAATCCTTATATGGATTGAAACAAGCTCCTAAGCAATGGCATGAGAAATTTGATCAAGCCATCATGTCTTATGGGTTTAGACATAACAATGGAGACAAATGTTTGTATTCCAAAACTTGTAAGGGATATGTGATCATTGTTTGTTTATATGTGGATGACATGCTTATTAAGTGATAGCTGAAAGGGATAGAAGAAACAAAGAGGTTTCTATCATATAACTTCAAGATGAAAGATCTTGGAGAATTTGACACCATACTTGGTATCAAAGTAAAGAAACATAGTGGGGGTTTTGCGTTAGGGCAAGCCCACTATGTTGAGAAAGTATTGAACAAATTTAACCATCTCAAGGTTAAAGATGCCAATACTCCATTCAATCATAGTGTAAAACTAGAGAAGAATGAACGAAGAGCGGTGGCTCAATTGGAGTACGCTAGTGCTATACGAAGTCTAATGTACGTTGCCCAATGTACTAGACCTGATATAGCATTTGCAGTGAGTAAACTTAGTAGATTTATAAGTAATCCAAGTGTGGATCACTGGAAGGCGATTGGAAGAGTCCTATGTTATCTCAAGAAAACCAAAGGACTAAGCCTTCATTACTCCAAATTTTCTTTAATCTTAGAAGGATATACAGATGCAAGCTGGATATCCAATCTTGGGGACAACTTTTCCACAACTGGTTGGGTATTTACACTTTGTGGGGATGAAATTTCTTGGGGTTCTAAGAAACAAACCTGTATATCTCATTCCACTATGGAAGCAGAGTTTATAGCTCTAGTTGCTACAGGCAAAGAGGCTGAATGGTTAAGGGATCTGTTGATAGAGATACCGCTAATCAAAGAGAATGTATCCACTATATCAATACATTGTGATAGCCAAGCGACATTGGCTAGAGCATACAGCAGAGTGTATAATGGGAAGTCTAGACTTATTATCCTAAGACATGGATATGTAAGAGAATTGATTCAAAGAGGAGTTATCTCAATATCCTATGTGAGAACAAGTGAAAATCTGGCAGATCCTTTCACTAAGCCACTAACGAGGGATTTAGTGGCTACATCATCTCGAGGGATGGGACTTAAACTCCCTAAAGAGATTCACGATTGATGGTAACCTATCTTAACACTAGTTATTTAACTAGTGTTAGGTTCAATAGGTAACAACAAGTCAATCAAGTGAATATTAGTTGTACTCAAAACAAGTCTCATCTGAGATATTGAGTGCTTGTGAGTTACCAAGTTGAGGGTTAAAACCAAAACGTTGTTTTAATAGAATTCATTCTTGTGAAGACAAGTATTTTCGGTAACAAAATACTGTAAGAAGTCTACCTATATGGACCTAGGAGTGGTGCCGCCTCTCATGAGAATTGGGAGTATTATCAAGAACGTCCATGAATGGAAAGTGCACATGGCCATTAACGATCCAAAGCGAGACATAGAGGTCTCAAGTGAGCATCTCAAAGGTGTGTGTGTTATCACCGATTTGTTATCATGAAAAGATGGTTCAATGCCTAGTGCAACCAAATTTTCGACAAATTTTGTGATAATTACACTATAGTAAAGTTCAAGTTGAAAAACACTTTGCTTTATGCACCAAAGCAATGACTCCTATAAGAGAGAGTTCTTATTTAATCAAGTTGGGGATATGTTATATTTTAAAATATAATGATTGATTAAATAAGTGTTACAATAGATAACTATTTAATCTAGTGGGGGAATGTTATATTATTTTATAATATAATGTAATATTATATAATATTATAATATGATGTTTTAGATTAAATAAATGTGACAAAGAGTGTCACATATTGTAACATATAATAGAGAGTTACAATATTTAGATATATGAGATATATCCAAATATGTAACATATTTGGTGTTACAAATTTGTAACTTCCAAATATTACCCATTATTGTGTAGATTTGTTGTTACACAATATTAAGATGAATTTCTTGAAGCCATATGTGAAATGGTTGATAGAGATGTGATTTTAATCCCATAATGTGTATGGAAGTTACAAAATCAAGTGGGAATGAATTTGGAATGTTTTGGAAAAATTGGTTGCTGGAAAAGGTCTTGGGCCGCGGCGCATGTTTATCAGGCCGCAACCCAAGAAGAAAAAGCACTCTGTGGGCCGCGGCACATGTCTGTCAGGCCGCGGCGCAAGTGGCTGTCAACATCTTCCAATTTTTGGTTTTATCCAATTTTGAACGTTTCTAACAGCCAAATAACTCCCAAATTCTCTATTTTAATTCCATAAACATCCAATTCATCAATGGTAACAGCCATGGGGGTTGGTGGAATTTGAAATTCATAGGGTGTCTCAAAACTCTATAAATAGGAGCCTAATGCTCACTTGTAAGGCACAACATTTCTATCCATTAGAGCACTTGGCTAGAAACACCTTGAGGCTTGATAATTCCAGAAAGCATTTCCTATAATCTGTGAGAGATCCCTTAGTGCTTGAGTTAGGGGGAAATAAGCTTTTGGACAAAGGTTTCAAACCTTGTTCAAGTTGGTGATCCCAAACACTCTTCACTTTGGTAGTGTGAGTGAGAGTTGTTTATCTTTTGTTTCTTGTTCCTTTCTTTTATTTTATTGCTTTTCTTCTTGTTCTATTTACTTATATTTTTGTTTAAGAGTTGTAATAATTTTATTTCCTTTGTTCAAACACTTCTAGTTTATTTGTATCTTTTGTTATAAAGTTGTATTTTCTATTTCTATCATCTTACATCTCCTTCTCCTTTTATTTGTATTTTCAGTTATAGAGTTGTAACACTTTATTTCATCAATCATTATTTATTTGTAATATTTTTTGCATAGAGTTGTAATATTCTTACCTATTTCCATTGAGGCAAAAAAAAATTTCCTAACAGGCTCCATTTCAGCTCCCCCTAAATTCTTATAGGCTTTTGGCAGGGCTGAAATATTTATTTTTGAAGCATGAATGGGAGTTCCCCACTCCTACAGACATCTTCTATTTTTTCTGCCTCAAGGCTAGCCCAGAATAGAGAGGTCGAGGTGACGGGTTCTACTTTCTCACCAGATTCTCCAACTCTACTCTCGTCATCGATCTTCCCAGCCACCTCAACGACTATAAAGACTTGTTCTTTATGTCGAATGGGTTCTGGAATTACGAACACAGATATTTCAACCATCCTCGTAAGTTCTTAATTCTCTGACCTCAACTCGTAAAATTTTATTCTTACCAAGATATTTCCCTTGTACATGTATTAGCTGAGTTTATTTCTCATGCAGCCATATTTATGAGGACGGCGAAGTCCGTAACTCTTGGGGGTCAATACGAGAGATTTTCTGGGCTGCCCCCCAGTGAGAAGGATTATCGCCAGGTCATGAATGAATTCATAAGGATGGCATGTCAATTGATTGGCGAAGGCCAAACGTTGGCTTTAAGGACCCGGGCTACCTTCCTGGTAATCCGCAAGCTCCCATCCTCTCAAGAGGAAGCCTTGCCAGACACCAAAGGTGAGGATGAGGAAGAGGACGAGGTGTCTCTTGTGCGAAAAAGGCGGGTTCTCGAGGCTGTTCGGGAACCTGATTTAGATCGTGCTGCGTCAGGGGCAGCAGTTGGCCCCTTCGGCCAAGGTAACTCATACCCTATAGGGAACTAGATAGGGCTGTTGCCGATTTTAGGTTAGTTAGGTTTAACCTAAATCAGCTCTTCTATCGTCATCCTCATGACCCAGATCGTAACGTAACCCTGCTCCAATGTGTAGACCATCTAGTGGTGCGTCATGACAATAGTTACCCAAAGGGCACAATTGTTGTGGACAACACTTTAAATTTTAGATCTGCCATTTTTTAGGAGTATGGAACCAACCGTAGGACCTAGCATTCTCTGCTTCAAGACGCCTTTGCCCCTGAATTTAGGCAGTACGTAGATGAGTCCAACCCTGAGGTAGATACTGAGCTTGAACCTCCTAGGATCCAAGAAATACTAGTTGTAGACTCTCCCTCTCCTCCAGCAGTTCCAAGGCTGGAGGTTGAGATAATAGACTCCTCCCCCAGCCCGGAGGGTAGGATATTTATTTATTTTCTTTATGTGTATTTTTTTACTTTATTTTAGAACTAATCCCCTCTTATTCTTTTCAGGCGAAGAGATGGAATAAACTGGAACTCCTGACCTCCATACCGCTTTCCAAGCCAAGAAAACCAGCTCGGACCCTGTTGTGAAGAGGCCCAGATTTACGAAGAAGGCCCCTCCGGCAACGGGAAATGTCTCAAAATCCCCTGCTAAGGGGAAAGGCACGAGCTCGACAACTCCGGTGTCTTCCTTTACTGATAGGACGATTCCTCCTCCTCCTCCTCCTCCTCCTCCTCCTCCTCCTCTGCCCTGATTTACGCCTCCCCAAGCTGCCCAAGTGATACAAAGTGATCCCCCAACTCCCCCTATCCCAGTTGCGACCGTCCGAATACCAGTAGATCCCCATGATCTAGAGAAAATTCTTGAAGCCTTTCAAGGGTTCCTTTACAAGATGAAGAGCTACATGGTGGGGCATGCCTATAAGGCCAGCTTGAGAGACTTGAGGACTATCAAGGAGCGGAGCCCGGAGAACGTCCTGGAGTCAGTCCTGGGGATGAACCTTACAATAAGTTATCCTTCCTTGGTGACATCTTTCTTTTTATCGCGTCTAAGGATATATCTCACTTGCCTTGTTATTTTGCAGTCTGCCCTGCCTCAATATCGTAGTATAGCCCGGGCTAGGGCCAGAAATGATGAGCTCCAGGCCGAAGTGAATGCCACCAAGACTGCCCTGGCAGCTGCTTGAGAAGGCGAGCAAGATGCCAAAGCTGCCTTTGCAGCTGCTCAAAATAGCGAGTATGATGTCAAGTTTGCCCTCGCCTCATCCTAGGAAAGCTAGCAGGCTGCAAAGATTGCCTTGGCTACCCTCCAGGCTCAAACTGCACAACTTTAGGCCGAGGTTGATGAAGCCAAAGCAAAACTGCTCAAGGCCGAGGCTGCAGTCAAAGAAGAGAAGGCAACCTCATTTTCTTCCATGGAGGATATGCTGTACCATTGCTAGGCCTTTAACCAGGATGGGAACTTTTCTTTCATGGCTCTCGAGCTGTGGGATTCGTACCTTGAAAAATTCAAGGCTCAGATTTTGCAAGAACCGTCAGAAACGGGGGATGCTTTTGCGATGGGCGAGCAGGATGGCGAGGAGGTTACATCCTAAGAGCGACCTAGAGGAGCTCAGTGACACCCTTTTTCCTTGTTTTTTTTTTTTGCCACAGGTCGCCTCCAACAAGGATTCCCATCCTCATTACCATGAGCTTGGATCTATCGTCGACATCTCTAGCTTGTGCAGCAGCATGGGAAAACCTACTTAGATATGCTTTCAACGGTTCGCCAGGTTGCTGCTTTACATTAGCCAATGAATCAGCCTTAACTCGAGTTGTTTGGGAAGCCCTGAATGCTCTCTTGAAATCAGCAAAAAACCTCTTCCACGAGCTAATTGAATGCCTCTTGTATTGTTTAAACCACTGCCTGGCTGGCCCAATCAGAGTTGAGGGGAATAAAATGCACCTTAGATCGAGTCTGACGTTGTGGGCCATCATCATGGTGTTAAACATCCCAAGATGATCAGATGGATCCCCATCTCCGTCAAACTTTGACAAGTGTGGCATTCTGAAGCCCACCAGATAAGTGGCCGCCGCAATCTTTGGAGCGAAAAGCTCGAGCTCATCCTCTAAGTCACAATCGTCTTTGTCTTTTTCAGATAGAAGCTTCTTCATTTGCTCCTCCACCTGAGCTAACCTCTCGAGGGTTTGGTCCCTAGTCCCTAGGTTATTTTGGGGTTGTTCAACAGCTCCCATCCTATTGTACGTGTTTGATGGGTTGTTTTCCCTCCAAGCTCGAGCTTGGTTTGGTGGGGCATTCCCAATATCACGTACTATGGAAGGACCTCCCTCTTGACGAGTATGACTAACACCCTCATCTCGAGCTGAATTTCTTCTTTGCAAATTCAGGCGATCAGGCTGTGAATCGTATTGAGGGCTTTGTACCGAACTTAGATGATTTCTTAGATCACCCTCAGACCTACCACTTTGATGACTTTGAGTCCAATAACTTCCATTTGCGAAGCTTACAGCTTGCGGTTGAGGCCGAGGATTTGGATTTTGAACATGTGTCTGTGGGACATAGGTATGGGCAGACGGAGGAGGGTTTCTCCTACTGTCTCCATAAGTAGGAATGTCTTGCGTAGGCCGAGGTGGTGTTGGATGTCTAATAGGTGACGGGGGATGCCTTACTGGCAAGGCAATCCTTGTCCCATCAGGGTGAACTAAATTAGCCCACCTCTGTTCTGCCCCATTATTTCTAGCTCTCTGCATCTGACGATCTGATCGTGATGCAGGAGGGTTAGCTGGAAAATTCTATCTCTGTGAGCCTATCCCAACCCCTCCTCGTGGGTTGCCATGGGTATTCCTAGGCGCGTGTGAAGGAGGCACTGAACTTGGGGTTGAAGTTCTAACTGATCGACTGACATGCTAATGACCCCTATCAGGGCCACTAGGTTGAGCATTTTGGCGGTCTCGTGCTGTAGGCACATAACTTGGGGTGGCAGTTCTGACCGACCGACTTGGTTTGGGTCAGTTATTCCTGTGGGACTTATGAGACCCACTTTGTCTCTTTCTAACATTAACGTCAATTGCAATATGGTGTAACCGAGCCAAAACTCCCCTCAATCTACTTGTTTGTCTTAGCAAGATGTCTTCTTAACTGAATATTTTCCCATTCAACTACAGTTAAGTAGTCCGGGTTTGGATTCGGTGGCAATGACGCCAAACTCCCAGTATCGTCGTGACCCACCGGTTGCTTTCCCAGACGTTGCTGAACTTCAGGGCCATGCTCGTTTGAAACAGCGGTATGATGGGCCTCCTATCCACCAGGCTGTTCTATCTCATTATCGTGCATTGAGTGAGTGATCATCATGATGAGATTTGATTGGGATTTTGATGAAAGCACTAATTTTCCTCTCAATGAAAGCACCAAACTGTTGACGTGATTTTTCGCCAACAATGTATTAAGAAATAATAAGGTTGATTAGTGCTTTGTAATAAACCGTAACGAAAGATGAAATGAATTCACAAGAACACAAATCTTTTATGTGGTTCAGTGGTTAAAATCCACCTTGTCCACGAGTCTATATTATTGTTGTTTCTCTCTCTATTTTGGCAAAGTTTCAGTATTACAAAATAATCGTCCCTTTCCCTGTCCAATATTTCCAGTATTTATAGAGAAATTCCATGGGCAGGTTTAGGTAACCGCGTGAGTTTACATATTTATTACATTTAATACAAACACTTCCCATTTATACTGGGGTATGATTTGATCACAAAATAAATGGTCTCCTAATATCTGGGACATTAAATATGACAGGCTGGTCATAAATAATCGTATAAAAGTACCCGAGTCTTTGGGGATCCGCGGGTACGCAATATATTTGAATTATCACGAGCTAGATATCTCTCCTAGCTCGTACGTCGACAACTGTTTGAATATTCCGAGCTTGCGGTTCACAACCTTCATGTCCGTAGCTCGGGTTAAACCCAGGACGCTTAACACCACACGTGCTTATGTGAAACTAGAGTTGCTTATGTGGATAATAAGCAGATATCATTCCCTTGGTTATTTCTCCGTATATTTATTTGCCAGCTGTACCCAAACTGAGTGAATGACTTGAGCTAAAATTAGGGTACAACAGAAGAAAAATGGGATTTTTGGAAGAGGAAATGAAGAGTAAGGTCACGAATTTGAGAGGATTTCGGAGAAAAAGAAAGCTTGGGAAGTTTGAAAAAGTAAAGATGGAAAAATTATGGAAAGACCTATTTATAGGCAACGACTCAGGAGCGAGCAGATGACGTCATCTTGAAAAATTCATCACGAGTTTCTGGGGTGATGTGATGACATACGCGTGGGTTGGTAAAAATGTGCCTCATTTTTCGCTGAAAAGATGCAATGATGACAGAGTAAGAAAGCATGTGAGACGTCTGGGAAACCTAAAAGCTGTCAATTGCATATTCGAGGAGGCGTGATCATTGCCTATAAAAGCAAAGCTATGAGCTGTAAAGTAATATTCAAAAGGTGAATAGATACTTACCTGGTCGAAGATTGGAAGCTTATCCAATGCTGATCGCCCTAGGATAAACTTGGGGGGTAAATGTTTAACCCAATTTTGACTTTATCACATGGCTTCTAAGAAAGAGACACATGGCATTACACCACATTAAATTCAGAGAGCCGGAAAGAGTAGTTGATCGAGAGGGCTACATCTAAATATCAAAACTTGTTTAGCAAAGCTACAATAACCTGCTCAATGATGGAGCAGCCATCCCATGAAGCTTCTCAGAGTGCAAGACTTGCTTGATGAGCATGCCGCTTTTACCCAAAGAGTCAGATTTCACGAGACACCATCGAATATCCCAAGATATTTATGTAACTGATATTAAAATTATATTAATCCTGTGTTATTTGAATCTGTAACTGAATGTATTGATCCCACACCTACACTTGTAGGGCTTAGATTTGCTTGTAAGGGCCCATAGCCCACTAAGACTTTCTATAAATAGGAGATTTATTCAATCATTAACCCTAAGTGAAAATTATAGGAGAAAAGGCTAGAGATTTCTTTTGTACGCCCTTCGAATTGTATTCTTTTCTCAGCTTAAGAAACTGAGTTAAACCTTGCTTCTTCTTGATCTTGAGTTTGAGAACTCTTTAATTAATAAAAGTGCAAGTGGAAGTATGTCATTACCAATTATTGGGGTCAAACCACTATAAAATTCTTTGTGTCGTTTACATGATTTCAGTTCGTTTAATTCTTATTTAATCGTATAAATCGACTCAGTGTCGTTGACCAAAATGCTAGTCAACAACTAAATTATGAGAAGTCATGATATCCTGTTTGTGCATATTGGATTTTTTGATTCACTCGTTAAGGTTTCTTAGTATAATGAGGCTAGTGACTTTTGTTTTGGAGATTCAACATCATGAATGGTTGGGAACATGATTTACAATAATGGAATCCATACTTTCCTAACATATCGAATATTGGTTCCCTTAAGGGTTAATTCTGGAACTGAATATTTATTAAGCTCAAATCTATAATTTGATTATAGATTAATTATTCTCTAGTAAATTAATGGTACTTAAGGAGCAAGATGTATTTAGAAAGGTAAAATGATAATTTTGACCAGCTCTAATTAACGAACCAATAATTGGAGGACAGAACTACATTTATTGATTATATTGATGGACTACAAAGAAAACTCTGTAATATAATTCTATAAATACTTAGAGTGTGATTCCATATTTATAGTGGAGTAATCATGGAATTAATAAATAAGATTATTATATTAAAGAGTTTGATTAATAATCTGGTTTATTGGACTTCATATTATAGGTCAATGGTCCCCAAGTCACCTCTGTTCTACACAGTCAAGGGTAATGATGTCATAAGGAAGATTTGTAGAGAGAAAGACATAACTGCAAATGAATTAATTTTTCGAGGCAAGAAGCAATAATTTTAGAAGAAGTTTTAGAAATTGTTTTTTGACTGTCAGTCTCTCAAAAGAATGAAATGACAGAATTTCAAAGACCTGAAAGAAGCGATACTTTCAAAGGATTGACTTGGAAGGCTAAGAGTCTCTCCAATGGAATGCCAAATTGGTGATGCATTGCTAAAATATAGCTCACTTTACAAAAAACTTGCTCCAATGGTGTGCCAAAAGTTATGCCAAATTTGGCACATGCTAAAAGTTGGGCCAAATTTGGCACACAATATAGCATGATGCATATTTTGCATTACCATAAATACTACACTTTTTATTTACTTTTATGTCATTTTTATTATTTTAGTATTATTTTTATCTATTTGCATTAAATGTTATACTTTTTACTTTATTATTTTATTATTATCTTATACTATCGATAATAAAATATAACGAAAAATTATTACTTTTTGTATATTTTCAATAAATATCAAATTAGCATTAATGAAATATTAAATTTTACAATTCTGCATTGGAGCATAATGCTAAAAATTGTGCTAAATATATAATATATTGACTTTTGTTCCAAATATAATATACTATTTACATCTCTTATTGGAGATGATCTAAGGTGTGAGCTTTCAGATAGGATAGGAAGATCGTTGATTTATACGAAAAGATTCAAGGACACTTGATAGGCTACAAGAAGTAATCTCTATTCCATTTATGTGTTATTTAATATATCTATGTTGACGCCGTTTTTCGTCAAACAGTGAAAGAAGAGCACATAAACAAGAATTGATAATGGCCAAATACAATAAAACAAATCAAACACACGATTTTTACGTGGTTCAGCAGTTAAATCTGCCTAGTCCACGAGTCTCTGTTATTAATCTCAAGATTATCTCTGAAAATTCTTAAGCATGAATTCTTCAAAGTTTTCTCTCAAGGATCAGAATTTCTGTCCTTTACAATGGTGCATGGCCTCTCTATTTATAGAGAAGGCTGCAGAATACTATCCCACATATTTTGGGTAGTTACTCTTTTTGTGTAAATAAAATAAATGACCTTAAATGCCTATAATCAGATATAAAAGGAAACGTCCCTGAAGACCAGGAAATGCATAACTGATAAAATAATATCCCACGATTCCAGGGGATTTACATTAATAAATGAGGATTACATCTCATATTTATAATACTTGTAGATATTTAAGATGGTTATCGCGTATCTCTAAGGCTTTAGCTTCCCAGGTTTCCCGTCATCTGTCGAGCTGAAGATATCTCTCGAGTTCACGTGGCTTTCGAGATCGCACGTACATCGAGCTCGAGACCCCTGATCCGAAGTCGTCCTTGAAGATGAGGGTGTTCTCGGAGCTACCTTTCGATATCGCGATCGTTTCGAGGTCACCATATTCGAGGTCATATATCATACTTTGCAGGCTCGATATACAATCCTGGAGTATACTCTAATCCTTACGAGACCGTTTGTTGCGAATCCAACTTTCGAGGTCACATTTTCCATGGCTCGAAATCTGGGTATAACATCTTGCCCCCTCAAAAGTATTTGTTCGAATCCTAAGAGAAGGAAACTTTTGAACTACTTTCTTTGAGAACTGTTGATAACTCTATGATATAGAGTTATTTATTTGACTTTTACACTTAATTATGCATAAAAAGAGTGATGACTTTGGTGTTTGTTTGTCAATTTTAAGTTGTTATCTATCTATATAATTAGTTGATCTAATATTGGAGTCTTACAATATTTTGGGTTTAAATTGGAATTAAATAACTAATCTTGTTCTATTTTTCTGTGTAAAAAGGGAATCAAGCTATCCATGGAAGGATTGAAGAAGAAAAATTGGAAGTTTGGTTTGGAAGCAAAAGCTGAAACTTTCCAGATTGCTAAAATTCATGCTGCAGCATGCTGGAGCTCACTTGCTGACGTGGAAATTAAAGGCAGCTGTGTCATTTCTTTTTAATTCGTGGCCAGGTGGCATGGGTCCATAACTGGTGCCAGCTGGAGTTATTTTTGGGCAGAAAAGTGGTCCAATTTAGTGGGCCTAAGTGGAGGAAAAGAAGGTGGGCTTTCTAATTAGAGACATGATATTTTTGTACCCTAATGGGGAAAGAAAAGGGTACCAGCCGTATCACCTTAGAGGGAGCCATTGAAGGACTATCATCAGAGAAAAAAAGTACAGAAAAACAGAGAGAAAAATAAAGAGGAGTACAATTGTTAAAGGGGAACGAGAAGGACAAGGAGGATTCACACACCAACTATATCGGATTTGTCCCATTTACTCTTCTTCTTTAATTTTTGTATTTCCTAATTTAGAATAGCTATTTTAGAACTCATGGATATCAATTTTCCATTTCAGATTTTGGATACTAATTTAGCTATGAGCTAAGCTTTTTGAGACTTGAATGGTTAAAGAACCCTATGTCATAGTTATTAAAGTTTAAATGCATATTTACGTAAATTCACCATTGTTCATTCAAGTGTTGTTCATGATTATTGTTTGTTGTTGTTTGGCCAACAATGGCAGATTGTTAAGCTAGATTTAATTATGGAAAGGTTGAATGTAGTAGTTTGTACTTGAATGATGCAAGAGCATAACCATTGTTAGGTTGTTCTTAGTGAGTAGAATAGGAATATTTTACTTACCTTGCATAACTTTTGAGAATTGGTGCTGTTATTTGTGTTCTTAAGTCTGATTTGATATAGGAATATATTTAATTGGATGGTAGAACTATATTCACGAGTTTTGGAAAAATCTGGTGAGCATATTGGGAATTCTAGTTAACTCTGGTGCGATTTGCTAAATTTAATGCTATAGCATTCTGGGCAGTTTTTGACATAGGGGGATTTAGCTATTCAAGTCCAATTGTTCCATTGATAATTCTTCTTGCTGTTATTTCTCTAGAACTTGTGGTTAATTTTAAGCATATTGTAATTTCTTTCAGTTTATTTTAGTTTAAACAACCACTCAATTCAGTTTTTTAAATTTCTAAATTGTAATTAGTTGATTTTACATTGTATTTTGTTTGCAATCCCTGTGGAGACGATCTTACTTATCATTGTATTACTTGTGTGACTGCGTATACTTGCGTATATTAATTTTCACAACAACTGTACCGTCATACACTCTTGAAAATGGACACGCGTCAGCTGGGTATTGCTCACTTTAGGTACTTGAGTACCTGGGAAACACGCCCACGATCGTCCGTCTAACAACTTTTCAGCGCCTTCTTGTCATTGATCCCCATCCGTTCGATCTAGTGAGGATTTCATCCGACGCTCCTGATTAATTCCTTTTCCCCACCTATATATACAAGACCCCACTCTTCATCTTCTTCTTCACTTTTACCTTCATTCGCCATAAGCAAGAAAAGAAGAAAAACAAACCCAGAGACCTCTTTGCAAAGTTCCTATTCTGTGCATGTTTTCTCGACCAAAGAAACAAAGGAATCCTGGTTTGTTCGAGTCAGTGAGTTCTTTCCTGCAACCTCTTCTTCAATCGACAATCTCTCTGCAATCGCCATTACTGTGTAAGTATGCCATTTTTGTTTTCCATTTTGCCAGTTTTTATTTAAACTGTTCTTGCTGTGTATCTGTATATACTGGTTTGCATCCGCGATAGGAAGTTTTAACCCGATAGGTTTTCATGCTTTTTAGACTTTCATTCTGGATTTTCGTCTCTGGTTTATACCCAGTTTTGACGTTTGAGTGTGGTTCCCATTTTCTGGGTTTTGAAATTTTTAGGCAACGTTTCTTGTACACTAAGTTTTCGGATAAAAACGTGGGCCTTGATAAATGCACGAAACCCAAAGACGCCTTTCCTGGTTAACCGCCACTCTTCTTTCCCTTGAATTTTGGGATTTTCAAAAAAAAATTATCTACGCTCCTTTTCTTTTTCATGGAATACACGCCCCTGACTCTTCAATAAGGATCTTAGTATTTAGTGTCTCGTCCCTAAATTTCCGAGCTCATTCCATCGAGCTCGTGATTCTTGCATGCATGGCCCTCACCATATTTTCTTTCTCGTTAGATGTCACAGAATCTGGAAAGACGGTGGGGGTCATTGCTGGCAATCCCTTACGAGCCAAAATCTCCGAGCCCCGAATCGCTGTTCGCCCGAAATTAACGTTGGATAAGAGAATACGAGCTTGCACGCGAACAAGAAGACATTCGAGCCCATTATCGCCGCCAGATAGACGAGGTCATTGAAAAGAAGAGAAGAGTTCTTCGGGAGGCCCTCTATCCGGAGCCCAATTCAGGACCTAGGCCAATTCCCCTCGACCCTGCGCTAAAAGTCACTGTTGCATATCATCCAGGGGAACTCCAGTTTTCATTAATGGGGGAACCTTCCTCCTCACAGCCGAGGAGAGAGATGTTCGAGGCCGAGCTCTATTGGAGCACGGTTACCACAACCAGTCAAATATCTGAAATCCTGGCTTTCCATGGCCTTAGTTTGTCAGGCACCTTGAAGTTTCGACCTCCGACTGGTCAAGAACGGAGCTGCTTCGCTCCTAGCGGCCGTGACGCCAAAGTGAAATATGCGGCATGGAGCCAAGAACATATGAGGGCAGGAGCATTGCTGCCCTTGAAGTTTTTTTTCAAAGACTTTATTGATTTCGTTGGGTTGGCTCCGTTCTAACTCAACACCAATTTGTACAGGGTGTTGTCTGCCCTGAGGTCCTTGTACCACGAGCTGGGGTGGGAAGGACCTTCACCTCAAGAGATTTTATATCTCTTTTGTTTAAAAAGCAACCCCTCCCGAGCTCGGGGAGGGGATGGCTTTTACTACCTCTCGAGCTACCCCAAGGAGACGAAGGTTTTTGGGGACCTTCCCAACCACCCGCCTGATTTCAAAAGAGCCTTCTTTTGGACAGATGGTCTGTCCCCGTCTCGACATTATTCGTTCAGGCGGATTCGTAAGTATTCTCGCTACCTCTATCTCTGTGCTCGAAACTTTAGTTCTTAAATCCATATTTAGATGAAACGTGTTTCGTTTTTCAGCTAACTTTCAGCGTCCCACCCCTAATGAAGCGATGAAGAGGCACAGAGAGGCCTTGCTCCAACTCCCTTATGGTAGGAGGTCTCTCTCGTACCTATTACATGAGGGCAAGCTCCGAGCTTGTGGGCTGTTGGGAGAGGGCCAGTCAACCTCTGACTGGTCCAGTAAAAAATATGAACACTGGGAGGAGGTGCCACTGCCCACAGGCGCCCTTCCTCCGAGGAGAGAAAGGAGGCCACCACCTCCAGCTCGCCCAAGGAGCCCGCTGTCTGGGAATGAGGCTAGTGCTGAAGCCTCGAACTCGGATTCGGATGAAGGTAAAGTCCTTCCTACCTCGAGAATGTGGTCCCCGACCTTACTGAAACACAGGCCCAATAGGTTAGTCTCGTGCCCACAGGATAGATACCACTTCTACATATGGAGTTAGGTAGACGACTGCGTCCATAGGTTTGATAGTGGGCTCGGGAAATACGACACATGTACACCACGGACGAGATGTGGAACGGGATAGCCGTTCAGTATGGGACCAACAATTATAGGGACCTCTTGAGGTTATCACCCACATATAGGGAAGGCACTCCCCCCGCCTCCTCTGAAGACGGGGGGATTTCATGGTCCCCAAGTTCGAGCTCGGGGGAGAGTTCCAGTTAGGTTTTTTTTTTCTTTACCTGGTTTCCCTCTCTTTTCAAACTTATTATTATTATCTAACTCATTTTAACTGTGCAGGCGCCATGAATCCCGACCTTGACGCTGTGCTCTTTAGCGATGGGGGGCTGGCGCCCAGAGGAGCAAGCGTCCGAGAATACCAGGGAGATCCGACCGACCGTCCAAGGTACCCAGACGCCACGAGATGACCCCCACGGCCCAAACTACTGCAAGCACAGCCAAGGAACCGACTGTTCAGGTTGATGCGTCCGGCTCGACCGCGCCTATCTCGCTGCCTCCCACCGAAACCCAATTAGCAGTTGTTCAGCCCCCGAAGAAACCTTCTACCTCCAAGGATCAGCTGCCAACGGCCCGAACTCATATTGAGGAGTACGTGCTTGATGGCGCCGCTGGGATAGAAGGGGTTGTGCTCAGCTCGGATGTCCTTTCTCGGGTGGGTCAGAGCTTTGCTGGCTTCGGCACAGACCACTGGGATCTCGTGCGCAAGGCCTCGGACTACAATACTCTTTATGATAAGAGTATCGAACTCACCGCCGCGGTAGCCTTCGCAACTCTATTTTAAGTATTTATGTTTCAGTTCACAATTCTGATTCGTTCTTTGTGTTTCAGGCCCTTGTCATTTCAGCACAGCTCAACTATAAGCTGACCAACGAGGTGCAAACGAGCATGTCTCTGGCCCAAAAGTCGAAGGATCTCGAGCTCAAGATGGCTGACGAGCTCAAACACTCGAAGTCTGAACTTGAAAAAATGAAGACCCGTCTCGAGGAGCTGGAAAAGTCGTATGCCGAGCTCGAGAAGGCCAATGCTAAGCTCGAAGAGGAGAAATCTGTCACCTTCGACTTCATGGAGAGCGAGAAGGCCCGCCTCCTGGACGAGTATAAGGAGCAGAAGGAGAAAGCGGCCGACCAAGCCATGTACAAACTTTGGGTTGATAATGCCGACCTCGACACCAGCTTCCTGGGCCCTCTCGAGGCCACATATGTTGAGCGGTGGAATGCCCGTCTTGAGGCAAGTATGGCCACTCGAGAGGCAGCTCAAAAGGATAGTCATGCTATTCGTCCTGGAGGGTCCGGTGATACTGATGCTGAGAAGGCCAAGGATACTCCTCTTCCTTAAATCTGACCTCGGGGGAGTCATTTATTGGGGCTGCGTCCCCCTATTTTGTAATTACTTTTAATTTATGCCCACGGGGCTGATACAGTTTAACTATTCTTTTACATGCTTTACATTTCTTGGCTCGAAATATTTTGCACATTTTATGTTGGTGAATCAGTTATGTTTATTTATTTGTACAAACATAGTTTGGATTTTAAGCTCGAAACTCGATGCATTCATGCATAGTTTGTTCGAATTATCCGCTTTCGATCTCGTTATTTATCAAGGTCGGATGTTACTTTAACCATGAACCCGGAAGTACTTATGGTATGTAACGTAGATGATTTGGTTATATCTTTTTTGTTTAGTCACTTTTACTCATCCTCAGCTTTTGCTCCGAGGTTAAGAGTTTGAAACTATTTTTCTCTTAAGATATTCCAGCCTCGATCCCTACTTGTCTCGGAATAGGTTTAGGTTCCTACTTACCATCGATTAGTTTTTTGGCTGGTTTATTCCAAACCTGTTAAGTTTGCACATCTGGTTAACTCCAAACGTTTTAAGTTTTTGGTAGTTCAGTTTTGTCTGAACTATCTAAGCTCGCGTATTTGGTTATATCCAAATACTTTATATGTTTTTGATAACTCGGTTATCTAGGCTCGCGTACTTGGTTATCTCCAAATACTTTATGTTTTTGATAAGTCGGTTATGTCCGAACTATCTAAGCTCGCGTACTTGGTTATATCCAAATACTTTATATATATTTTTTATTTTTTTATTTTCAAGCTAATGGTATGTATACCAATGATGCCCCCTTAATATCCTATGAGTTTGACCATAGGTTATTAAATTAAGAGAGATTGCAAAAATTAAAAACAAAAAGAGATTACACATTGAACAAAATAGATCTTTTATTTGATGGAATTCAAAAACAGACAAGCTAATTCAGATAGAAAATCATGGTTACAGGCAACACACTTCCTACACTACTGATAGTAAGGTCTAAGGTGTTTGCCATTCCATGCTCGGGGTACTAGGCTTCCGTCCAATCTCGCAAGTTTGTATACGCCAGGTCGGATGACTGACTCTATCTGGTACGGTCCTTCCCAGTTTGGCCCGAGCACTCCAGCTGCTGGATCTCGGGTTGTCAAGAATACTCGTCTCAAGACCAGATCTCCCATTCTGAACTTTCGATCTCGAACCGTCTTATTGAAATATCTTGTAGTTCGTTGCTGGTAAGCAGCATTTCTCAGCTGAGCCTCTTCTCTTTTTTCTTCAATCAAGTCTAGGGTTTCTTCGAGCTGAGTGTGATTGGAACTTTGGTCGTAAATCTGAGTTCGAATCGTTGGGATTTCAACCTCGATGGGCAACATTGCCTCGTAGCCGTATGCTAGAGAGAACGGGGTATGCCCTGTTGAGGTCCGAGCTGTGGTCCTATACCCCCAAAGGACTTGAGGTAATTCCTCAGGCCATCGTCCCTTTGCTTCTTCCAACTTTTTCTTCAGAGAACTCTTGAGAGTTTTGTTAACGGCCTCAACCTGACCATTCGCCTGAGGGTGAGCCACAGATGAAAAAATCTTTATTATGTCGTTCTTTTCGCAAAAGCTGGTGAACAAGTCGCAATCGAACTGGGTTCCATTATCGGATACGATTTTTCTCGGCACTCCGTATCGGCATACGATGTTCTTTACCACGAAATCAAGGATCTTTTTCAAAGTTATGGTTGCCAATGGTTCAGCCTCCGCCCATTTCGTGAAGTAATCAACGGCGACTACAACATATTTTACTCCGCCTTTGCCAATCGGGAGAGAGCCTATGAGGTCGATGCCCCATACTGCGAAAGGCCATGGGGATGTCAACATGGTCAGTTCGGATGGTGGAGCTCGGGGTATCGTGGCGAATCTCTGGCATTTGTCGCACTTCTTCACATACTCGAAGGAATCTGTTTTAACGGTTGGCCAGAAATATCCTTGGCGTATGATCTTCTTGGACAGGCTATGCCCCCCGGTGTGGTCTCCGCAGAACCCTTCATGAATTTCTTCAATGATTTTCTTTTCTTCGGGAGGGGTTACACATCTGAGCAGCGACATGGAATATCCCCTCCTGTATAGCTTTCGGTCCAAAATGGTGTAACGAGGAAGTTGATACATCAACTTTCGAGCCTGATTTTGATCTTTTGGAAGAATTCCATTTTCGAGATAGTCAATTATCATACTCATCCAGGTCGGCTCCATCTCGATCATACAGACATCTTCTGGCTCGTTAATGTTGGGTGTTGATAGGTGTTCTATGGGTACAACATTCAGCTCTTCATTTTCGACGGAGGTGGCGAGTCGAGCTAAGGCATCTGCATTTGAGTTTCGTTCTCGGGGAACCTGTTCGATTGCATAAAATTCGAAATGCTCCAATGCAGATTTTGCCTTCTCCAGATAAGCTGCCATTCTTGTGCCACGAGCTGGGAGTCACTGTAGCAATGTATGGCTTTAGCCTTGAGCTCCTTTGTTATTCGTAGTCCCGCGAGTAGAGCCTCGTACTCGGCCTCATTATTCGATGCTTTAAAGCCGAATCTCAAAGCGGAGTGAAATTTGCTCCCTACGGGGGTGATCAGAATAACCCCTGCCCCCACTCCATTTTCATTTGACGAGCCATCGACGTAAAGTTTCCACAGCTTGTGGGCTGTGGTTATTACCTCGTCGTCGGCTATACCAGTACGTTCCACTATAAAGTCCGCCAATGCCTGTGCCTTAATGGTCGTTCTTGGATGGTAGGTGATCTCGAACTGTCCGAGCTCAACAGCCCATTTAAGAAGTCGACCTGAAGCCTCTGGTTTAGACAAGACCTGCCTAAGTGGTTGATCTGTCAGTACATGGATGGGATGTGCCTGAAAATAGGGGCAGAGCTTACGAGATGAATGAATTAGACTAAGGGCGAGTTTCTCCATCAATGGATACCTTGACTCTACCCCCAGTAATCTTTTACTGATGTAGTAGACGGGTTTTTTCACTTTTTCTTCTTCTCGAACGAGCACCGCGCTTATTGCGTGTTCGGTGGTTGAGAGGTATAGGTACAATACTTCTCCCGTCTCAGGTTTTGACAGGATGGGTGGTTCAGCTAGGTGCTTTTTGAGCTCCTGAAAGGCCAGCTCGCACTCCTCTGTCCATTCAAACTTCTTACTTCCTATCAATAAGTTAAAGAATGGAAGGCCACGATCCGTTGACTTCCAAATGAATCTGCTTAGGGCTGCCATCCTGCCGGTTAAGCTTTGAACATCTTTTTGCTTCCGAGGTGAAGGCATGTCAATCAGGGCCTTGATCTTGTCGGGGTTAGCCTCGATTCCACGAGAGTTTATAATAAAGCCCAGAAATTTTCCCGAAGATACCCCAAAAGTGCACTTCTGAGGATTTAGCTTCATGTTGTATTTCCTGAGCACACCAAAGCACTCTTCGAGGTCATCAACATGGTTCTTGTTAAGTTGAGACTTGACAAGCATGTCATCAACATAAACCTCCATGTTGTTCCCTATCTGCTCTGAAAACATCATGTTTACGAGCCGCTGGTACGTGGCTTCAGCATTCTTAAGTCCGAATGGCATGACATTATAGCAGTAGAGCCCTTTATCTGTGATGAAGCTCGTATGTTCTTGGTCGGGGGCATGCATGGGAATCTGGTTATATCCAGAATAGGCATCCATGAATGACATCAGGCCATGCCCCGCCGTGTCGTCCACGAGCTGGTCAGTCCTTGGCAGCGGAAAACAATCTTGTGGGCAAGCTTTGTTGAGATCTGAGTAGTCAATACAGGTTCTCCACGTCCCATTGGGCTTTGGGACCAACACTGAATTGGCTACCCAGTCAGGGTAAAAGGCATCCCTAATGAAATGGTTTGCTTTTAACCTGTCAACTTCCTCCTTTAATGCTTTCTTTCTGTCTTCGTCCAGCTGTCTTTGCTTTTGTCGCTTCGGGGGAAAGCTTTTGTCTATGTTCAATGCGTGTCTCGCTACATTCGGGCTTATCCCCACCATGACTGAGTGTGGCCATGCGAAGACATCCTGGTTTTTCTTCAGAAAGCAAATTAATTGCTATTTTGCCTCATCTTGGAGGTGTTTTCCGACCTTCACCTTCTTCGAGGGATCAGCTTCCTCGAGCTGAATTTCTTCGAGCTCCTCTAAAGGTTCGAGGTCAACTTTCTCCTCAATCCTCGGATCGATCTCCTCGTCAATTTCTAAGACTGTTCCGTCTTTATTTTGTATGATAACGAGTGTTTGAGCGCTCGTTTGTTTCTTTCCCCTCAAAGAAATGCTATAGCACTCCCTTCCTGCCAATTGATC
This sequence comes from Humulus lupulus, assembly GCF_963169125.1. Taxonomy (NCBI): domain Eukaryota; kingdom Viridiplantae; phylum Streptophyta; class Magnoliopsida; order Rosales; family Cannabaceae; genus Humulus; species Humulus lupulus. Next base: position 19,580,264 of record NC_084799.1, on the reverse strand, counting down.
TCCTTTTAATGTCCCGACCCCGCTTGGAGTTGGGAACTTAAGGGCCAGATGCCTCACAGATGAAACTGCCCCCAGCCCGACCAGGGCGGGTCTCCCGAGCAGTACATTGTAGGCAGATGGTAACTCTACTACCACGAACTCCATTATCTTGGTCACCGAGACCGGATAGTCTCCCAAGGTCACAGGGAGTTCAATGGATCCCATACAGGCAGTTCCTTCTCCTGAAAAGCCGTACAAAGTAGTTGCACACGCCTTCAGGTCGCGAAGGGAGAGTCTCATTTTCTCGAGGGTCGCTTTATAAAGAATGTTGACTGAGCTCCCATTATCTATGAGAACTCGGCGCACTCTTTTGTTGGCAAGCTGAAGAGTAATAACCAATGGATCATGATGAGGGAACTGAACATGGGAGGCGTCCTCCTCAGTGAAGGTTATTGGTTGTGCTTCAATCCTCTGGCTTTTCGGTGCCCTAGGTTCGGGTTCATAAGGGGACTCGTCCCCTGTCTTCAGCTCGTTAACATATCTCTTTTGAGCATTTCTGCCCCCTCCTGCGAGATGAGGCCCTCCCGAGATGGTTATCACGTCCTCTCCATCTATCGACGGGGGCCTGTCTTCCTCCCGAGATCGAGAGTTATTATTTTGTGCCGTCGAAGGCGCGGCTACTCTCTGGCTCGCAGTAGTTTGTCCAGTACTCTGGTTTTTGACGTACTGCCGGAAGTAACCTCTCGAGATCAACCCTTCGATCTCATCCTTCAGCTGTCGACATTCATCAGTTGTGTGTTCGGTGTCTCTGTGGAACCGGAAATACTTACTGGAATCCCTCTTGGATTTTTGATTTCTCATTGGGTCCGGACGCCTGAAGGGGACCTGGTTTTCATTAGCCAGGTATATGTTTTCCCGAGACTCGTTGAGCTCGGTGTGTACTTTATACACGGAGAAATACCTCTCTCCTTTGTTTTTCTTTCCTCCCTCAGCTTCGGGGTTATTTCCCTCGCTCTTTTTCCTCTTGGAGGGATTCTCCGAGGTAGGCTGTGGAGCTGCTGGGTCAGCCAAGGTTGAGGCGGAGTTAATGTTTATCGTTGTAGTTTCGGTCTGCGAGGTCGCCTTGAGCGTTGACCTCGCCTCCTCTACATTGACAAACCTCTGCGCTCGTCTGTTAAACTCGGTTATTGACCTCACCGGTTTCCCTTGCATGTCATCCCAAAGGGCACTTCCGAGTAAAACACCAGCTCGAATAGCCATAAGGTGCCCACTGTCATCCACATCTCGAGCTCGGGCGATCTCCAGATTAAATCTTGTCAGGTAACTTTTCAGTGTTTCGCCCGGCTGTTGTCGGACGTTAGTCAAAGTGGATGCCTCTGGCCTGACTCCCACCATAGCTCGGAACTGCTTCTTGAAGTCTTTAGACAACTGTTCCCATGAAGTTATTGAGTATTTCTTGTACTTTTCGAACCAACTTTTGGCAGGTCCTGCCAATGATGTTGGAAACAACATGCATCTGAGCTCGTAACCCACGTTACTAGCTCTCATAATAGTGTTGAATGTACTCAGGTGACTACATGGGTCGGTTTTTCCTTCAAACGCTGGGACGTGAGGAATCCGGAATCCTTGAGGAAATTGAGTGTTGGAAATATGCGGAGCAAATGGCTCGAGCTCCTCATCAGAGTCCTCATATCGACCATTTCCTCGCTCATTCTTTAAAAGCCTAAAGGCTTTTTCGAGCTGATCGATCCTTGCTTGGACTGGGTCAGTAGGAGGTGTTGCCTGGAATTGACTGTCATTGATCATGATTCCAGGCTCGCGTCTCCGTGATGGATCTCTTCGCCTATTCAAGCGATCCCTCAGGTCCGGATTTGTCTGATCTTCCTTCCCCCTACTCTGATTTAGATGACTTCGCAGGTCATGACGATTCTTGCGACTTCCAGTATTTTTACGACCTCGGTCGTGTTTACTGACGGACCTGGTCTCTCCGGACTCGTCACTGGTGAAACTCATTAATCGGTCATTTCGTGATGGATTCTTCCCATGTCGCCTCGTCTCCGCAGTGCGAGACCGAGACGTCTGACTTTTCTCAGATGGTGCGCCTCTCCGCTCCTGGAATGTCTCCCTGTTTCTTTGTCTTTCCCTTGTACGCCCTTGATCCTGATCTCGAACAGGTTGAGCGTTTCTGCGGGGAGGTGAAGGATATCTTATGGGAGACGGAGGGAACCGTATAGGCTACAGTGGCTGCCGCCCTTGTTGCGGCCTAGAGGGGCCAGAATTTGCCCGAGATGGGTCAGTTGCATTCGGTGCACTCCCAGGTACCTGAGTCCGAGCCTCTGCAGGGGTTCGGTTATTCTCAGTTCCTGCAGGCACTTCCACAGGTGGGTTAGGCGGAACCCGAGCTCGGGTACTCCTCTGGGGCCTAGGAGGAGTAGATGGCTCTTGATAAGTATATTTTTTGTATAAAGTTTACCTTTCTACTTATCAGATTTTGTGTTCATAAGTAGTGTGTTTGGGGATAGTTAGAATCGTTTTGTTAATTTGTTTCATTTAATCTAAATCATTATTTTTAAGGATAATTGTTTATTTTTGATGATTTTTGGTTGAATGATGATTTTGTAGGATTCTAACCATTGGAGTAAAGTGTTAAAGTGAAGAAAAATCGAGAAAAGAACAAAAGTACGAGGCAAGTCAGAGAGGTCCTTGCTGCTACAGAGAAAAGTCCCTGCCGCTACGAGGCAAGTCAGACAGGTACTTGCCGCTACAGGGAAAAGTCCCTGCCGCTACAAGAGAAACAGAGAGTCTCGTGCCGCGGCAAGGAAAGTTGCATACCGCGGCACGCAAAGCCTATATCGCATATCTGAAGTCTCGTGCCGTGGCAAGGAAATATGGCTGCCGCGGCACGCGTTAAAATTCAAATTCAAATTCGATTTTTCTTAATTTTTGGACGGGAAATAAAAGGGGGATTAGGTCATATTCGTGAAAAAAAGTTTTAGATACACGATTTTAGAGAGAGAAACACAGAGAGAGCGGAGGAGAAGAAGGAGGATCGCATTCAACTTTTTCAATAGTTTTCTTCTTCTCTAAACTCTTCTATTCTTTGATTCTGGTTATGTTTTTCATCATGATTGTTGGCTAAGTTTCTTTTAGGTTAGGGGTTATTCAAAACCCAGACATGATTGTTTGATTTCAGATGTGAATATTATTTCTTGATTTCCCTAATATTAAATTGATTCTATTTTTCTATGCCTATTGTATGAATTTTGTGATTCCTTGTTAGGGTGTACAACTAATTAGGGTTTACATTATTTCATTATCATCTTAGAATTTCTATTCACCTAATAGTTTAGGGTTCTAAGTATTTGTGATAAATTGCAATCAATGATGTGGTCAAAAGTGTTGTTGATTGTGATGAAGAATAGAACCTAGGTTAAATGAATTAAATGCTTCATTGATTTATTGCCTAGATTAACCTATCTCCACTGTTGTTAATGCTTTTCCTAAATTGATTGAATCGTATGCTTAATAGGTTTGTTGTTTGGTAAAAAGAATTGATTATTGAGCGCTTAGCCGTAATTGATTGTGATAGGGAGATTGGGATAATTGACTGCTTAAGCGTTATCTACAGGGTTAATAGTTTAATTGGGAATCGGAATAATATTCATTATTGATATTCATGCATGATTGTCTGAGGTGGAGAATAATTCTTAACTGTCTTTAAAATCGTTGTTAATCTCTTTTTGTTATCAATTGTTTTCTTAATTCTTGCTTTTACTTTTACTTTTCAAAACCCCCCTTTCCAATTTAACTTTGTTAAGCTTTTGTGAATAATAAACTGAATATAGTTCCCTTGGGTTCGACCTCTATTTTCCGTTATACTAAATAATTGGTTTTAGAGTAAATAAAATATTTGTTAAATTTGGTACGCAATACGACACGCATCAAATTTTTGGCGCCGTTGCCGGGGAACTATTTAATTCTTTTTATTATTCATATTGGTTTACGCTTACTAACTTGATTTCTCTTGGCATCGCAGAGTTATATGTCTGGCGAAGACACTCAGAACAGGTTGGAGGCAATCAAACAGTATCTTGCTACTTCATCTTCTTCTCGGACTTCGCGGACTATTACTGATAATCCACTCTTTCAACGTCTTGCTCATCAAGTGGATCCTGTGAAAGTGCCCTTACCATCTCACGACTCAGATTCAGACGATTCTATTACATCTTACAGAGATATGGCACAAAATAGGACGTTGAAAGAGTTGGCTGCGCCAGATATTGATCAACAACCGCTATGCATTCAATATGCACCTCTTGATGTGAATTTTGAGCTTAAGTCGGGCCTCATTCATCTATTGCCATCGTTCCATGGGCTGCCTGGTGAGGATCCAAATAATCATCTCAAGGAGTTCCATATTGTATGCTCCAGTATGAAGCCAGCCTCAGTGACAGAAGAACAAATAAAACTCCGAGCTTTTCCTTTCTCTCTGAAGGATTCAGCAAAGGAGTGGCTGTATTATCTCCCCCCTGGTACTGTGGAGACCTGGAATACTATGAAGACCTTGTTTTTGGAGCGGTATTTTCCAGCGTCTAAAGTGGGGAGTATAAGGAAAGAAATTTGTGGCATCAGGCAGGCTGTGGGAGAATCACTCTATGATTACTGGGAGCGCTTTAAGCGGTTGTGTGCTAGTTGTCCTCACCATCAGATCAGTGAGCAACTATTGATTCAATATTTCTATGAGGGATTACTGCCGTTGGACAGAAGTATGATTGATGCAGCCAGTGGAGGGGCACTAGTGGACAAGACTCCTGCAGCAGCCAGGAGCTTGATTTCTAATATGGCAGCTAATTCCCAACAGTTTGGTATTCGCCAGGAGCATATGTCAACTTCAAGAAGGGTTAACGAGGTGCAAACTACTGTTGATAATCAACTTGGTCAACAGATAGCTCAACTGACTTCAGTGGTACAACAACTAGCTTTGGGCCAACAGGTGCAGCCATGTGGAATCTGCCAAGTAGTGGGGCACCCTACTGATACGTGCCCCACTCTAGTAGAGGGAGAAACTGAGGGTGTTAATGCTGTAGGAAATTTTCCTGGTCAATTACGTCAAATGTATTATGAACCATTTTCACAAACCTATAATCCTGGCTGGCGTGATCATCCAAACCTTCGATATGGGAATCAACAACAACTAGCTCCACAACCAACAGCAGCAAGACCACCTGGTTTCACTACACAATAGAGGTCTCAAAATAATTATGTACCTAGACCATCACAACCACCGCAGGCTGCTCCACCACCAAATGCTAAACCTTCTACTGAGGATTTAATCAATGCCCTTGCCACAAATACTCTTCAATTTCAGCAAACCACCCAAGCTTCCATCAAGAGTTTGGAGAATCAGGTTGGACAATTAGCAGCATCATATAACCGGTTGGAGGCTCATCTATCAAATAAATTGCCTTCACAACCTGAGATGAATCCCAAAGAGAATGCTAGTGCAGTAACTTTGCGTAGTGGGACGCAATATGATCCACCTAATCCTCCAATGCCCAGTAAATTGTCATCCAAGCCCCAAGTTGATTGCTCAGTTAATGAAGATGTTCCTCCAAAGCCCACCACCCCTACACAACTCAGCCCTAAGCCTACTATTGTCATTCCACCTCCATTCCCAAGCAGACTGAAAAAGACTAAAAAGGAAGAGGTTGACAAGGAGATTCTTGATACATTCCGAAAGGTAGAAGTGAATATACCTCTTCTTGACGCTATTAAACAAGTGCCGCGCTATGCCAAGTTTCTGAAAGAGTTGTGCACTAATAAGCGTAAGTTGAGGGGTAATGAAAAAGTTAGTGTGGGGGAGAATGTTTCCGCAGTTCTACAAAAGAAGCTTCCACCAAAGTGTAAGGATCCTGGTACTTTTACTATCCCTTGCACTATTGGGAATAAAAGAATTGAGCGGTGTATGTTGGATTTGGGAGCCTCTATCAATGTCATGCCATTCTCCATTTATGCTTCATTGAATCTCGGTCCACTTGAAGAAACAGGGGTGATTATTCAACTTGCTGATAGGTCGAATGCTTATCCCAGGGGTGTAATAGAAGATGTTTTAGTTCAAGTAAATGAATTGGTGTTTCCGGCTGATTTTTATGTTCTCGATATGGAAGATGAATCTATTCCATGCTCCACTCCAATTTTGTTGGGGAGACCATTCATGAAGACTGCAAGAACTAAGATTGATGTGCATGACGGTACGTTGACCATGGAATTTGATGGGGAGACCATTCGATTTAATATTTTTGAGGCTATGAGGTATCCAAGTGATGTACATGCTGTTTACTCTCTTGATGTGTTGGATAGTCTTTCTCAACGAGTTTTAGATTTGCATAGTGAAGATGATTTGGAGGTTGTGTTGAGAGAGCATCTTGTGTTGACCGATGAAGATTTGTCTCATGAGATCATGGATGTCATAACCACACTCAACAGTGGTTTTGACAAGACCTTTAAGAAGGTTGCATTTCTTAATTTGCCGATTTCTAATGAGAAATTGCAGCCATCAGTTATTGAAGCTCCTACACTTGAATTGAAGCCTCTCCCGGAGCATCTCAAATATGTTTACTTGGGGAAGAACGAGACACTTCCTGTTATAATTGCAAGAAATCTTAACCAAGGTCAAGAAGAAAAATTAATGAGAGTACTCCGAGAGTATAAAACAGCCATTGGTTGGTCTATAGCGGATATTAAGGGGATTAGCCCTTCCATGTGCATGCACCGAATCTTACTTGAAGAAGGGTTTAAACCAACACGTGAGGCGCAACGGAGATTAAACCCACCAATGATGGAAGTTGTGAAGAAGGAGATTCTGAAGCTCCTTAGTGTGGGTGTGATTTACCCAATCTCTGACAGTAAATGGGTGAGTCCAGTTCAAGTGGTACCCAAGAAGTCTGGCATTACTGTGGTGAAGAATAATGAGAATGAGCTGGTTCCAACTCAAGTTCAAACAGGGTGGCGGGTGTGTATTGATTACCGCAAGCTAAATTCGACAACTCGGAAGGATCACTTCCCCCTACCATTCATTGATCAGATGCTCGAGAGATTGGCTGGCCACCCCTATTACTGTTTCTTAGATGGTTATTCGGGGTATAATCAGATTGTCATAGCCCCAGAAGACCAGGAGAAGACGACCTTCACATGTCCCTTTGGCACATTTGCTTTTCGGAGAATGCCATTCGGTTTATGCAACGCTCCTGCTACATTTCAGAGATGTATGGTCAGTATCTTTTCAGATTACATTGAGAGCATTATTGAGGTGTTCATGGATGATTTCAGTGTATATGGCAATTCATTTGATAAATGCCTGCATAATCTTACTTTGGTTCTCAAACGCTGCATTGAGACCAATCTAGTTTTGAATTGGGAGAAATGCCATTTTATGGTACAGCAGGGGATTGTTTTGGGACATGTTATCTCGGAAAAAGGAATTGAAGTGGACAAGGCCAAAGTTGATCTCATTCGGTCTTTACCACCTCCATCTAGTGTCAAGGAAATACGGTCGTTTCTTGGTCATGCGGGTTTCTATCGAAGATTTATAAAGGACTTCTCTAAAATCTCTACACCACTGTGCAAGCTCCTCCAAAAAGATGTTAAGTTCGAGTTTGATGAGAAGTGTCTACTGGCTTTTAAGATATTGAAAGAATCTTTGACTACAGCTCCTATTATCCAGCCACCGAATTGGGAGTTGCCTTTTGAGCTTATGTGTGACGCTAGTGATTATGCAGTGGGTGCAGTCCTAGGGCAGCGGGTTGGTAAGCTTCCTCATGTGATTTACTATGCTTCTAGAACTCTAAATGATGCACAGTTAAATTACTCTACCACTGAGAAGGAACTATTGGCGGTTATCTTTGCTTTGGAGAAGTTTCGTTCTTATTTGATTGGGACGAAAGTAATCATATATACCGACCATGCTGTTCTTAAATATTTGCTAGCAAAGAAGGAGGCAAAACCAAGACTTATTCGGTGGATTTTATTGTTACAAGAGTTTGACTTGGAGATAAAAGATAAAAGCAGCTCGGAAAATCTAGTGGCTGATCACTTGAGTCGGTTGATTCGGGAGGAGGAGTTCTTACCATTGCATGAGCGGTTTCCAGATGAGCAACTCCTTGCCATGCAAGAAGTTATTCCTTGGTATGCCGACATTGTAAACTACCTTGCTTCAAAGGAGTTACCAAGTGATCTCACACAAGCACAACGGAACAAGATTAAGCATGATGCTCGCCACTATATATGAGATGAACCTTATCTTTGGAAGCATTGTACTGATCAAATCATTCGTAGGTGTGTACCGGAATCTGAATTTCGCTCCATCCTTGCTTTTTGTCATGCTTATGCTTGTGGTGGACACTTTGGACCTAAGAGGACAGCTCGTAAGATATTTGACAGCGGTTTCTATTGGCCCACAATTTTCAAAGATGCTTATGCTTATTGTAAGGCATGTGATCGTTGTCAACGAGTTGGTAACATAACGGCCAAGGATCAAATGCCTCAAACTCCCATTTTAATTCTTGAGATCTTTGATGTTTGGGGTATGGATTTCATGGGACCATTCCCATCCTCTTTCGGCTATGAATATATTTTATTGGCGGTAGACTATGTGTCTAAATGGGTGGAAGCGATTGCAACTAGAACGGACAATTCAAAAACAGTAGTGGATTTCATTCGCTCCAACATTTTTGTGCGTTTTGGTACACCTAAGGCTATACTTAGTGATCGAGGCACTCATTTTTGTAACAAGAGTATAGAAGCATTGTTTCGACGCTATAAGGTAACTCACAAGGTGACAGTTGCTTATCATCCACAAGCCAACGGGCAAGCGGAGGTTTCTAATCGTGAAATCAAATTGATCCTTGAGAAAACTGTAAATTCAAACCGGAAAGATTGGAGTACAAGGCTTGATGATGCCTTGTGGGCGTATCGAACGGCATATAAAACACCTATCGGTATGTCACCTTATCGGTTGGTGTATGGTAAACCTTGCCATCTACCGGTGGAGCTAGAGCATAAGGCGTGGTGGGCTGTAAAGAAGTGTAACATAGACACGGTTGCTGTAGGACAACAAAGAATGCTTCAATTGCATGAGTTAGAAGAAATACGCAATGAAGCATACGAGAGCTCGAAAATCTATAAGGAGAAAACCAAAGCTTTTCATGACAAACATATTCTTCGGAAGAGCTTTGTGGAAGGTCAGAAAGTTCTCATGTATCACTCTCGCCTTAAACTCTTTCCTGGGAAGTTGAAGTCTCGCTGGTTAGGTCCGTTCATTGTTACCAAGGTTTTTCCTCATGGAGCGGTCGAAGTTGTAAGTCCAAGCACAGGGAAGTCTTTCAAGGTGAATGGCCAGAGACTGAAGCCTTATTATGAGTCAATGGCCGAGGAGGAGCAAGTTCATGTGATGTACCTTGAAGACCCAGTTTATGTCAATGAAGATTGAAGTTCTGAGTCGAGCTAGAGACGTTAAACGTAGCCATCTTTATTGTTTTCAGTTTTAGTTATTTTTTTTTTAATTTTTATTTTTGAGTTGAACATTTAGTATTTCAATTGTATGTACTCTGATTCTCTCTTTAAACCGAAAAAAAAAAAAAAGAGTAAGAAAAAGGCACCATGCCGCCGCACATAAAAGCCCTGCCGCGGCACGAGAAGAAGGCACGCACCAAGCCGAGAGGAGTGTGCCGCGGCACAGCAAATCCCCTGCCGCGGCACGTTATCGAGCCCCAGAAACCGAAGCTCCCCTGCCGCGGCACGTGCCCAGAAATCCCTAAAACCCCCTTTTTCTTTCATTTTTCCCATTCACTCACCCATCTCTCAAAACACAAACCTATCTTACAATCCCCACTCTCTTCTTCTTCTCCTCAGCCCTAAAGACCACTCCCATCTCCTTTAAACCTCATCACCTTCTACTCTAATCCTCATCCTCCTCAAACCTCATCACCCTCATTAAACCATCATCATTGCCTCACCCCACCATACCCATCATCCATTCCCATTCCTCAAATTCATCATCATTTTCCACCTACTCTTTTTCTCTTCAATTCATGCTCATTTGGAAGTCTTTGCAAGGAATCAAGGAGTGATCAAGCACATTATCACAGCTTTTAACTGGATTCAAGGTAATATTCTCATTTGCCCTCCTTTGTTTGAGACTTGGCATCATTCAAACCCATTATTAGAGTAGACGGGTGTTGTGGATCTCGTTTGTGATAATGATTTCTGTGGTGATTGTGCTTCTATTTTGATTCAATCTACATATTGGGGGTAATTGATCAAACCATAATCTTGTGATCTCTGAGTTTTACATGGTGCACTCTATATGTTCGATGAAATGTCACATTGAGTTGAATAGCCAGATTTGAGAGTGTTACATCTTCTACTTTGTGCGGTACCATACGTTATTACTTATAATCACTTTTGAAGACATCAATCATCAAATTTTTGAAGACATCAATCATCAATCATCAATTATTGCCCGTGCTACAATGTCAAGTAAGCGATCACGAACCGAAGCAGGGTCGTCGAACACAGCCAAAGTCAAATATGATAACAAGAAATTCACCTCCAAAGAAGCTTTCGAAAGTTATAAAGAGGCAATTGATAAGAAGAAAGCTTGGGTGGCTGAGAGGGGCTTCGATCTAGACATGCATCACCCTTATCCGAGGTTGATGAGTATCATCGAGCAGAGGGGTTGGCAACGACTGTGTGCCCAACCACAACCCGCGGTTGTTTCGATTGTTCGTGAGTTCTATGCTAATGCAATCGATCGCAAGAATTTACAGGTAATGGTTAGGGGTGTTCCTGTTACCTATTCTGCCTCTGCCATTAACCGTTACTATGGCTTGCCAGACATTCCCAATGACGAATTTAATGCTTCTGAATCAAATCTGGATCCTAATGCCATTATCCAAGCCATTGGCATTAGCGGGGCGCGGTGGAGGACGACAGAGAATGCCTTGTCACACAAACTGGAGTCCAAATATATGGACTATGAACTCAAGGCGTGGCACCGTTTTGTTGGGGCAAAATTGTTCCCCACAAAACACTTTGGGACAGTGGACATGTCGTATGGGAACTTGTTGTATGCCATTGTCACCAACAAGTCTATTGACGTTGGCAAGATCATTCACGCCTCTATTATGAAGAGTATGGCTAGCACACAGTACGGGTTCTACCATCCTTCATTAATCACAGACCTATGCAAGAAAGCCGGTGTGCGCTGGAATGAAAATGAAGAGGTCTTAAACCCAATGCACATTATTGACAGAAATACTATTCAGAGATTTGACAAGCCCACCGCCACATCATCCGCACAACCCGATAATGTTCCCAATGTACCTGTGCAGCCTCACACAGGCCGATCCAGGTCACTTACTGATCGGGTTGCCGCCATGGAGACAGAACTTTACCGAGCTCGCATTGACATGCGAGCATATCATGATGAAATGGTGGCCCACAACCAACGGATGATGGAGATTGCTGCTTATCAAGACCTATGCTTCAGGATGCAGCAAACCCATCTAGGGGCGGATATGTCTGCATTCCCACCGGCCCCAAATTGGTTGCCACCTTATCCTCCAGCTGTTCCAGTACAGCCGAGTCACACTCAGGAATATGGAGATGCTGATGAAGCAGCTGGCACAGAGGAGTTCAACTATGATGAGGATGACACTTTTAGTCGCAACTGATGAGGGAGTTTTCTTTTTTCGTATTTTCTTATTTTTCTTTTATTTTCTTTTCTTATTTTTCTTTTATTTACTGTTCTTGTCTCAATTTGTACTTATCTCCATTGAGGACAATGTTCAATTTAAGTGTGGGGGACGGGTAAATTGTTTGTGTGTGTGTTGTTTTGTTTTGTGTCTTGGGCTGGTCTTATTGAATGCAATGGTCGATGATGAGTTTATGAGTGACACTAAACTTGAATGCTAGAAGATGATGGATAGATTATGATTCGTGTGATTGACTCCTGTTTTGATGACTACTTGAATTTGTGATTTAAATAGCGATTTATTACAGTTAGATTTTCTACTTACTTGTGTTAGGAATAGTTTATGCATGTTGGAAAAAAAAATAAGAAAGAAATATAGATATATACAACTTAGCCCCCGCCACTCTAGAACACACTAGTTAATTGCTTGAGGCGAAATCATAAGTGCACAGAATTAGGAAAATGATAAAGGCAATTTCTTTGGATCGTTTGAGCCTTTCAAGCCTACCTTATCAATAATGTATCCTTAGTTCCCTGTTTTGGGCCTTATTGACCATATATTTTTTTGGCGATGAAAACTCATTACTTAACCCTAAACTTCTTTCTTTTTCTTTATCTGTGTTGATGACCCATTGTACCATGGCTTAGCTAGTTAAATTTCTACTATGGGATGAGAGGTTATATGAAAAAAAAAAAAAAAAAGAGAAGAAAGAGAGAAAAAAGAGAAGTATAATAAGAGTTTTTGTATATGATGTGGTTATAAGTGTAAGGATCTCCTATTTATCCCCAAGAAATATGTTAAAAGCAAAAAGAAAAAAAAAAAAAAAAAAAAAAGAAATTTTACTTTTCTTGCATGAAAATAAGTGTGGGGGAAAATAGAGAGATCAACAATGTATGAAATTTATGAGGGAATTGTTGAAGAAGATCCAAAGTAGAAATAGAAAAAGTATATATATTAGGTAGGCTATGGTGCAATATGAGCCTAGAATGTATCCTTCTCATCTACCCTGTACCCTAGCCATACATTATAAGCTGATAAAGACCTTTTGATTCTTGATTCTGTGTGTTTATATTAGTGGAGAGTAATTGGTTATTGTCTATGGAGTGGTTGTCCTTTATATATTTATACTCATTTTCTGATGAGGGGCTAGTTTGCTAAAAAAAAAAAAATATATGAATAAAATGACATGTATAAATTCATCTTGATTCAAGTGAGTTGGTAAGTAGGACTGTTATAACTCGTGGTTTAAGACAAATTTCAAGTGGTTCATCAATTTAGGAGTTGAAAATCTGATGGTTATGAAATTCAAAGTCACTATAGCATAATATTTTAGTGTAATTCTCTGAGACAATCATCGTATTCAGTGAGACTGCCTTTTTGTTAGTTTTTAGTTTTGTTTAGAGTCTAGTGGGTTTGCTAAGGGACTAGCAAAGTTCAAGTGTGGGGGAATTTGATAAGTATATTTTTTTTATAAAGTTTACCTTTCTACTTATCAGATTTTGTGTTCATAAGTAGTGTGTTTGGGGATAGTTAGAATCGTTTTGTTAATTTGTTTCATTTAATCTAAATCATTATTTTTAAGGATAATTGTTTATTTTTGATGATTTTTGGTTGAATGATGATTTTGTAGGATTCTAACCATTGGAGTAAAGTGTTAAAGTGAAGAAAAATCGAGAAAAGAACAAAAGTACGAGGCAAGTCAGAGAGGTCCTTGCCGCTACAGAGAAAAGTCCCTGCCGCTACGAGGCAAGTCAGACAGGTACTTGCCGCTACAGGGAAAAGTCCCTGCCGCTACAAGAGAAACAGAGAGTCTCGTGCCGCGGCAAGGAAAGTTGCATACCGCGGCACGCAAAGCCTATATCGCATATCTGAAGTCTCGTGCCGCGGCAAGGAAATATGGCTGCCGCGGCACGCGTTAAAATTCAAATTCAAATTCGATTTTTCTTAATTTTTGGACGGGAAATAAAAGGGGGATTAGGTCATATTCGTGAAAAAAAGTTTTAGATACATGATTTTAGAGAGAGAAACACAAAGAGAGCGGAGGAGAAGAAGGAGGATCGCATTCAACTTTTTCAATAGTTTTCTTCTTCTCTAAACTCTTCTATTCTTTGATTCTGGTTATGTTTTTCATCATGATTGTTGGCTAAGTTTCTTTTAGGTTAGGGGTTATTCAAAACCCAGACATGATTGTTTGATTTCAGATGTGAATATTATTTCTTGATTTCCCTAATATTAAATTGATTCTATTTTTCTATGCCTATTGTATGAATTTTGTGATTCCTTGTTAGGGTGTACAACTAATTAGGGTTTACATTATTTCATTATCATCTTAGAATTTCTATTCACCTAATAGTTTAGGGTTCTAAGTATTTGTGATAAATTGCAATCAATGATGTGGTCAAAAGTGTTGTTGATTGTGATGAAGAATAGAACCTAGGTTAAATGAATTAAATGCTTCATTGATTTATTGCCTAGATTAACCTATCTCCACTGTTGTTAATGCTTTTCCTAAATTGATTGAATCGTATGCTTAATAGGTTTGTTGTTTGGTAAAAAGAATTGATTATTGAGCGCTTAGCCGTAATTGATTGTGATAGGGAGATTGGGATAATTGACTGCTTAAGCGTTATCTACAGGGTTAATAGTTTAATTGGGAATCGGAATAATATTCATTATTGATATTCATGCATGATTGTCTGAGGTGGAGAATAATTCTTAACTGTCTTTAAAATCGTTGTTAATCTCTTTTTGTTATCAATTGTTTTCTTAATTCTTGCTTTTACTTTTACTTTTCAAAACCCCCCTTTCCAATTTAACTTTGTTAAGCTTTTGTGAATAATAAACTGAATATAGTTCCCTTGGGTTCGACCTCTATTTGCCGTTATACTAAATAATTGGTTTTAGAGTAAATAAAATATTTGTTAAATTTGGTACGCAATACGACACGCATCAGCTCTGCTGGCGCCGAAGGTTGAGTCGGCCTCCTTGTGGCAGCATCCTTTCGTGGACGCCCACGGGGCCTCCGGGGAGGAACATGCACGTCCCTTGGAGGAGGGACTTGGTTTTCGCGCGGAGGCGGGGGCTAAGCCACCTGCACCTCTGCGGCTATCCTAGTCAACTCCTCATTCCGTTTGTTGGCCTCTGCCAACAGCTGTTTCAACTGCCGGTTTTCTAGTTCTACAATAGGAACGTAACGCTCAGGATTGTAGTACATGTCCTCATCCCTTGGTGGAGGCAGTGGTCCCCGGGAATCAGAAGACCCACTTCTCTCCTCAGCATTCGGGTTCTCCATTGGTTGTTTTCCAGGACGCCTTGGGCAACTTTCATCAGGCGTGTTCTGATTGTTCGTGGCCATGAATCTCTCAGGGATGAATGCTTAAGGCTCTCAATGAAAGCACCAAACTGTTGACGCCGTTTTTCGTCAAACAGTGAAAGAAGAGCACATAAACAAGAATTGATAATGGCCAAATACAATAAAACAAATCAAACACACGATTTTTACGTGGTTCAGCAGTTAAATCTGCCTAGTCCATGAGTCTCTGTTATTAATCTCAAGATTATCTCTGAAAATTCTTAAGCATTAATTCTTCAGAGTTTTCTCTCAAGGATCAGAATTTCCGTCCTTTACAATGGTGCATGGCCTCTCTATTTATAGAGAAGGCTGCAGAATACTATCCCACATATTTTGGGTAGTTACTCTTTTTGTGTATATAAAATAAATGACCTTAAATGCCTATAATCAGATATAAAAGGAAACGTCCCTGAAGACCAGGAAACGCATAACTGATCAAATAATATCCCACGATTCCAGGGGATTTACATTAATAAATGAGGATTACATCTCATTTTTATAATACTTGTAGATATTTATGATGGTTATCGCGTATCTCTAAGGCTTTAGCTTCTCAGGTTTCCCGTCATCTGTCGAGCTGAAGATATCTCTCGAGTTCACGTGGCTTTCGAGATCGCACGTACATCGAGCTCGAGACCCCTGATCCGAAGTCGTCCCTGAAGATGAGGGTGTTCTCGGAGCTACCTTCCGATATCGCGATCGTTTCGAGGTCACCATATTCGAGGTCATATATCGGACTTTGCAGGCTCGATATACAATCCTGGAGCATACTCTAATCCTTACGAGACCGTTTGTTGCGAATCCAACTTTCGAGGTCACATTTTCCATGGCTTGAAATCTGGGTATAACAATCTATATATGTATGATCTTGATTGGTATTAGTAAATTTTTAAAAAGATCATATTCTGATACGTATTCTTAATTTTTCTCATTTAATACCAACACTTTAACCCCTAATTTCCAATATCTTTGGCACTTAAGCCCCTGATACTTGAAGAAACAATGGTTTGTCACTTTCATACATATACATATCCTATCATAAAACAAACCACATATTATCATGAAATTTAAAAGAAAACAAATTCACATATGCATCAACATAAATTACAAAAGACCAAATTACCAAAATACCCTTAAATGCAAAGACGGATATTACATTGCCGTCATAGCATTTTCATTTGGTTTGCCTACACCTAGAAAGAGGAATAGATAGAGACAGCCACATGCGTATGGGTGTCAGTTCCTTATGGTCGTGGGCTTTCTCACCTAGTCTACCTACACCCAAATAAAGGAATATATAGACAGGCAAAGAGCTACATGTGTTGGGGTGTAAGTTCCTTGTGGTTATGGGCTTTCTTGCGTTGATTTGCATGCATTAAAAAAGAGGAAGAGGTGGAGAGAGAAGAGAGAAAGAAGGGGAGGCAGATCAAGAGGTAGTGACTTGAATAACGAAGGCATTTGAGAGTGTGTGAGAAAGAGATTGGTTAGGTTAAAGAAGAGTTGAACTTTTGTTTGGTTTTATTTTTTAAAGGAATATGGTGTCACTTTTAAAATATCGTCTATAGTATTGGGTATAGTCATCAATGATCAGCTGATACCTATACCTAAAATATAGGTTTTCCAATATCACTGATTAACTAACACTTATAATTTCTGACCTTTAAAAGTGTCAGTCACACTAAAGATAACACAAACCTTTAAAAGTGTCAATTAGCTAACAGATGAGGCCAGAGTGTGTGTGTGTGTTTTTTTTAAATAATACAATAGAAATAAGAATGGAATAAAATAAGATGTAATAAAAGCAAAAAAAGATTAATAGTTTTTTTTTAATATGTTAAAAAGTTTTGAGTAAGAAAAGTAGTAATTAAAAAAAAAAAAAAAAAAAACAGCAACAATTCATTTAAAATATTGATTACAAATAATATTAATTAACTGAAATATTTTTTAAAATAGTTTTTTTATTTTTGTTTTGATGAGTGTTTGATGAAATTTTTTTTCTTTGAAAAAGAAGAAATTTTATTAATTAAGAATCAAATTTCAACTACTCAAAATAATATACAACTAATAATTTCAATATGCAAATAAGATACAAGTCATTATGGATTCTAAAACGGGCATTTTTTTACTTACATACAACAAAAATAAATAATTTACTATAATAATATCACATATAGTATTTACAAAAGTATATATAATAATATCATTTTATTAAACATAATTATATAAACACAATCTCACTTATTAAGCCACTTTCATAATTTTATTATATATATATATAACTTACCATATTTAATATTATAGGAATTCAATTAATAAATCAAATAGTAATTATATAATATACAAATTATTATCTCAATTAAATGAGATATTACAATCAACTGGTGACTAATTCTTTGAAATTTGAATAACTATTTTCAGAAGAAAAAAAAATTGTTTAATCTGATAAACTAATATAGTGAAAAAAAAACACAATTCAATAAAAAAAATAAACATAAATATATTTCGTATAAAAGTACACAATGAATTAACAAAAACATTTGTATAACTATAACCTGCTATTCTAATATATTATTTTATGTATTTTTTATATTGATAAATGTTTTAAAAAAAAAGAAAACTATGTATAATTATAACCAACCCATCTAACAATAATATTTTTGTTTATTTTACTATAGCATGATAAAAATAAATGAAAATGGTGTTTAATAATAGCATTATTGTCATATATGTTACTGTTTATTTTATTAAAACGAGATACACAAATATGATAACTGTATATATTTTCTACAATGATATTTGAAAAGATCGTTGTACTTTTAAAAAGTAAACTAAACATAAACATAACAGTTTATAATGAAAGTTGATATCAACAACATTTAAGAATCACATCTACCAATTTAAAGCAAATAAAAACAATTAAAAAATAAAAATAATTATTTATAGTATGATATATTCATTCAACATTGACAAAATAAACATAAACTTAATAGTATATTCATAGCAAGACAAATTCATAAAAATAAATATAATAATAATTGTATATTCATAAAAAAGAAAAAAAAATCAACATACAAAACAATCTTCTAATAATAAACAAATAAGTTTACATTCTAACCCGTTTATCATTTGTCTTGAAATATATGTCCCAAATCTGTTTATATGTATATAAAAAAATCAACACTTACTATTAAAACAATTAAGAAACATAAACAACAAATTGATAACATAAACAAAAATATTTATGAATTTAGTGTTTGAATCACTATAATATTATCATTAAGATAAAAGAAATAAACAAAAATCGTAAGAAAAATATATGAAAACCCTATGACAACAAAGGAAAATAAAAACAAATGATTAATGACAACAAAGAAAAAGGAAAAAAAAATTATTATTGAGATAAACAAATACCAACTTAATTGACCCATTAAAATAAATCAATCAATAATATTTGTTCTCAACAACCAATTAAAAGAATTGCAAGACCCTTTGATAACAAAGAAAATAGAAACAAAAAGGTTAGCATTAAGAAACAAGACTTCGATGAGCTCCATTATCGTTGTTTATGGAGTTTTCACGACGACCCATGGATGTTTTAAAGGCTTCATCAATCTTCACTTTCTTCGAAGATCAATGGTGACGATTGCTCACCTATATTCACCACCTTCCGCAATTGATTGTAGCATGTATTTCACTGGAGCTTCGAGGTTTTACCATGGAAGGAGAGGAAGGTCTTTTTTTATTTATTTTTTGTCTTTTGAGGTTTCATTTTTTGAAGAGAGAGTATTAAAAAAGAAGATATTAGAATGTGAAAGACAATACAAAATTAGAAGGAAGGGAATAACAAAGTACATGGATTTTGAGTGTGAATGGTAAATACACTCATTAATTATACAATCTATTAAAATATCCTCTCTATATCTCATTTTCCAAAATTAGCCTATTATTTAAATTAAAATAATATAAAAAAACTAAATATTAAAAAGGAAACTCTTTAATTAAAATAAAAAAGGGTTAGGATTTGTATATAATATTGTAATAAAAATAAACAGTATTATTATAATAATATAAAATATATTTGTAATCAATAACGTAATTTTCCCTTCTAAAACATCTCGACTTTTAATTTGTCGGGCCGCTAAATTCTATTGTAAATACCAACTATGACTTGAGTGATACACCACTAGAGAAGTGGATTAGAGGAGATTTTAGTTATTGATAAACTTGGCAAGTACAGTAAAAGTAAAAGAGTAAAGAGACTATCCAAATTGGGAAATCTCAAAATAAAGATAAAGGCATTGTATGCGTGGGGGGACTGAAGAGGCTTCAAAGTAAAGCCCATTGGCGCTCCAAATTCGGGGCCCGCTTAAACGGGGCAAAACGAAACCAATCCACCCGTTGACCCGGTTTCTGCCCTACCCACACTCTCAAATATCTTCTTCATCTCTCCATCTACATATCATTTCTTCTAGGCCGAAAGTTTTATTCTTTCTGCTTCCTTTTTCGTTTCTCTACGCGTTTCTCTGCTTCACCGCCTCTTTCTCCCCGAGATCCCTATCTATTCTTCTCCTCTCCTCTTTCTCTAAAGGTATTCTCTTTCGATTCCTTTCTTACTGTCTGAATCTGATTTTGCTCTTAATTTTTAGGTTTTTTTGTCAGGATTATTATTTTTGTTTTTGTTGTTGCCTTTTTCGGATCTGAATGTTTTGATGGCGTTTATTGTTTGAATGATTAGGCCTGATGAGTTATGATTTGAATTATTAGTCTTTTTTTATCTTGAACGGCGTTATTTGAATTTGCTTTTGTGCATAATGAAATTTGCAGTTGAATAATGTCTGAGGAGTTGGAATATCGCTGCTTTATTGGTGGCCTATCATGGTCAACATCTGATAGGGGTCTAAAAGATGCCTTTGAGAAGTTTGGAAAGCTTGTTGAGGCCAAGGTATATGTGTATATTTGTATCAAGTTTGTATTCAAAATTTGAACTTTATGAAACAATTAAATGTAAATAAGCTTTCTTACATTGGTGGGTTTCTTTTTGTTCTTACCATTGAGTATGATACTGCTAGGTGTTTAAGATTAAATGAAATGTCCTGTGGCTAAGTGGGGAAATTTAAAACGTTTATAGGTTCAAATTTATGGGTTTGGGATGAATATAGCTGGAAGTAATTGAGTATGATACAGCTAGTTATTCAGATTGAATTAACTGTCCTGTAATTAAGTGAAGAATACAGCAGTGTGGATTGAAAACATTTAGGATAAATATAGTTTGAAGAAATTGGGTTTTGATATGTGTGGGTGGAAACTATGTGCTATTTTAACATGGTTCTGATTCTTCTGAAACTGTTGACCGATGATAATTTATTTTGTAGGTGGTTGTTGATAAGTTCTCTGGGCGATCTCGTGGGTTTGGGTTTGTAACCTTTGATGATAAGAAAGCTATGGATGAGGCAATTGAAGCAATGAATGGGATGGATTTGGATGGACGAACCATTACTGTTGATAAGGCTCAGCCTCATCAAGGAGGTTCTGGTAGGGATTATGATGGTGACCGCAACCGTGATCGTGACCGTGGACGTGACCGTGGCCGTGATCGTGATTCTGGGCGTGGTAATGGTGGTGAGTGCTTCAAGTGTGGTAAACCTGGACATTTTGCCCGAGAGTGTCCTGGTGAAGGTGGAAGAACAAGCAGCAGATATGGGGGTAGTGGAGGAGGTGGTGGTGGTGGTGGTAGAGATGATAGGTATGGTGGAAATGGTGGTGGCAGTCGTTATGGTCCTGACCGCAATGGGGATCGATCTTCTGGTGGGCGTAGAGAAGGTGGTAGCCGTGGAGGTTCTGGTTCTGATCGATTTAGTCGCGATCGTTCTGGACCATATGAGCGTCGTAGCACAGGAGGAGGTTTTCGTTCCGGATCTTAATTGCTTCTAATAGTGGTACGTAATACATGCAATACTTTACATCTAAATAGTGGTTACTTTGATTTTCGTAATGCTGTATTTTTGTTGTCTTGGCAGTACTCTTTATCTTAATAATGGTTACTTTGATACTTATGGCATTGTAATTGTGTAATATTGCAGTTAAAGAACTTCTGGTGCTGCTGGGACTGGATTCACCATCACTCTTGGAAAAGTGTTCGAGCTTCTTTTTGCAGGGTGTGTTCATGTGATGATTGTCTGGGGGAATCAGTGTAGTAAATCCGAACTTGAAATGCGAACTTGGCACAAATGTTCAACTGTTTTTGTTCCTAAATGCTCAAATTTGCTGTTTTCGTCCTATGCAAATCTTATGCTTGCTTGATACGTGATATGTGTTCCAATCTGGTCTCTTATACTCTGTGAATTGCGCTACTGCTCTGCTTGATTCTCTTGCCTTCGTGAATTGTTGAGTACAAATGCCATGATTGGTACCGCGTTCCTATTCACCGTTCTTCTCTATAGCCAATTGCGCTCTGTATTGGAAGGGTCGATTTGTTTTAGTTTGTTCCAAGGATCTCGATGGTGAGGGATTTGTTTGGAGTCTGCTTCTTTTTCACTTGGGAAGAAGTGGTCTTAGATCTAAGATGCCCACTTGAGCTCTGTTTTCGGTATCTTACTAATAAACAGGAGTCAAGCGGGTAACATCTTCTTCTTCATGCCTTTCTTATGCATCATGCTATTCTTTCTCTTTTCTATTTTTCCTGCTTTATTAATATTCTTAACCTTTTGGCAGGACACTTGGCTCTAGTTATGGTCTTTTTGGATACATGATTGGGTTTCTTTGATACTAATTGGGCATGCATGGTTTTAAACTTAAAATATTTGTCAAAAGTTTTTTCGGCTGCAACCAGTTCCTCTGGACATAAAACCCACTCATCATCTTCTGCATTGTGCACTGGTGAAAGTATCCCATTCCATTCCATTCTGCGTAACCATGTGGCAGCTTGTCTGGGATCTGTTGGATGATTATTATTTTTTTCATTCATTTATTTATTTATTATCATTATTATTGTTTTTTACTGCCATTCATTTTATATTTTAATGGGTCTCCGTAGCCATTTTTATTTTGGTGGGGTTTGGGGCTCAGACAAAAAGGTTCGTTATAGGTTTGTTTGCCGATTATGATAACTTGGGTAAGTCGTCAAACCAAACCCCCATTTGGTAATTGGTTCATTGGTCCGTACGTATCGAAACAAGTTTGCTCACCACATATGGTTTTGCAGTTATGCTATCAAATTTATTTCGTCCTATAATTGCCTTGCTCATAAGTGTGAATAATTGTTTTTTTTTCTTGCATTTTTTATTATGTGGTTTTCTTAGATATTCAAATTATACAGTATATGTATATATTATGAAAATAATTTATTATTAAAAATCATGTATATTGCTGGTTTATGATGAAAAAATGCTTGAGCACGAATGGCTCTTATTTTTTGTAGATTTGCAAATAGGCCTTGGATTTTACTATTATAATAAACGCTTAGATTCTTAGTCGTTAAACTTAGCAATGTCTGAATTGGATAGCATCTCAAATAGCAATGGAATTTTCCAAAATAAAACACTTTAAATAGATCATAGAAGTCCATCATCGTCGGACGCTGGCAACTCCTTTATGGAAACTATTCACTTGTAATTTGAGTTTTTTAATTAAAAAAAAATGTTTCAATAAAGAATAAACAATTTCTTAACAATAAATTCATAATACTCATATAAGTCTATAAAGGAAAATGAATTAGAAAAACCATTGAAATTATCGATTTTACAAGTGTAGAAAGAGTAAAATTAAACACTTTTAAACAAGTTACCTTATTCAATATTCTTCACACAGTCTCTTGTTTGGCTTGTCACAATATAGCACAACATTGTTTCCTTCTTCCATTTATTAAATTTTGTTGAATTAAAAAAAAATTAATTAAATTTTGTTTTTCGCACCAAATTTTCAATTAAGTTCTTATTTTCGTCGACTTATTCATGTGAAGCAAATAATAATAACAAAGTGATGGTATGTACTGCTTAAAAAAAAATGGTATATAATTGTTTATACATTTATATATAGAAAAAAATGTATGTCAATTTTATACAAACATCGTAACCAATCAATGTGGTGTGGGGAGAAAACAAATAGGTTGAAAAACAGACACTAAAAAAAATTCAATCTATAAGTTGCAAGGATTCAATAGATTCAATAACTTTTATCAATGTTCACTTTCTTTTCATTCCCCTACCTGATTACCATTTCGAAATTTTATGTTTATTATTGGAAAATCATCTTTGACAAAATCATTTAATTTCACTATTCGTTTATTTCGAAACTAAAAAAAAATTCGTCTAATAATAAACATAATAAACATGGGATGAAGACTTGAAATTAAGACATAATTATTCTTAATTAAGACATAAACGTGGAAAAGGCCATATATGAGTACGTAAATAATTCGTTTGAACGTAGAAATAAACAACATGTACGTACGTAATACATATCCAATTTTTATTATTACTCAATTGGATAAACACATTTGATGATGAACTAAGTGAAACTGTAAACACACTAATTAACAACATAAACAAAGGCTTTAAGAGTTAAAAAAAGCCTTGACAACAACAAGGCTTGAAAATCACATTCCAAGACCAGCAGAGCCAATCAACTTGGTTACCCCAAAAGTGATGGCCATAGCCAGCCACCCTCCGATCAGGACCCTAGCACAAGACTTCACCACAGGGGTCCTCCCAAGCACAGCTCCAACGGCACCGAAAAACAGCAGTGCAAAGCTAGCCACCGTGGCCACCACGCCGAGCCTCACCTTATGGTCGTTTATGAAAGCAGCAGCCAGCAACGGTGCCAGCGCACCCAGTGAGAATGCCAGTGCCGAAGCCACTGCAGCCTGCGCTGGGTTCGGTAGCTTCTCCTTCGTCTCATCAACTCCCTCTTCTCCATTACGACGTCGTCTCTTTATTTGAGACTTTTCTATGTCGTATTGAGTGTAGACAGAGACGAACTCTCCTATGGCCATGCTACAAGCCCCAGCTACCAACCCTGCAAAGCCTGCCAGAAGCATAGCTTTGATGTCTTTTCTCACTGATCCGATTCCCATCATCAGTGACGCCACCGAAACCAACCCATCGTTGGCTCCCAACACAGCTGCTCGAAGCCACTGTGCTCGTTGGGAGTAGTCAACTTGGCTGTCATCATGATCAGCCTCTTGGCGCTCGTTTTTTGCTTCCATGTCATTGGATGAGTTCATGTAAACTGGGATTTCTACGTGGTTATTACTAGCCAAGGTTTGGTCACGAGCTCCAAGGGAAGCCATGAAAGATGTTTTCCAAGATATATATATATATATATATATATGTTTCAATAAAGAAGGAAAGTTATTGATTATTGTTGTTGTTGTATTTGCTTGTGGAGAACACACGCCCTCCTATTTTGAGTATTTATAGATCAGAGGGGATGGGATATTCATTATCAGTGCTAATGGTCCTGGAAAAAGGTGGTGATGTGGGTTTAATATTTTATATAAATATACATTTATAGTGGAGTTAAAACTTATTACATTAAATTTTCTTTCGGACCCATTACTTCATTCTTGTCATATATTTATATAGTTGGTCATAGACTCATAGATTACTCGTTATCTCTTGTATCTTATTATATGTCTTCTCATATATATTGCCTTTGTATTAATCCCAGAAAATTATACATTTGTATTGATCATATTTTATAAGTGTATCAATAAGTAAATACAAAGAATTATATATAAAAGCTCAAGAGAATTTCAGACATATATGTGTAAGACATAGAATTAGAATATTTTCATTAATTAAAAAGCCAGAGACTGCTGCCTCTCTCATGAGGCATCGGCCAGTGTATCTTTCAGAAGTGAGGACATACATAAACATGTAATAATTAGTTATTTTCGAGTTTACATATAAATATATATATATATTTATAAATCTTATATATAAGATCAGAATAAGTTTCTGTTGTCATCGTGCTATACTATTACTAATAAAGGTTTAATTAGGTTATTAAATCTCTTGACCTATATTAGTAGCCCTATAGCTAGATTAGTTGATTCATCAAATCTTGTTTTTGTTAGAAAAGGTGTAATTGTTTAATGAGGCGCGCGCATGCAAAATATTTTAAAATTTGTGCAAGTGATGAAAATGCTGAATAGGCCAGCACTTACAAAGATTATATATACATATATATATATATATATTTATATAAGATTGTCTTGATCGAAAAAGTGTGGATATATATAGTTATATAACCACACAAAATTAAAGCAACCCCAACACATAATTATCAGAAGAAAGAACATTTGTAAACGTACGAGATTAGTCATAATTTATAATTAATCTGTCCTACTTTATTTTTTCAATGTTGTGGGAAGTAAAATCTCACTCATATCTATTAATTAATTCAAGGGAGTGTGCATTCCACACACTAGAGCTTGTGGCTCTCTAGTCTCTACTTAATTAAGAATAATTAAATGCCAATTGAGAAGACTAGAAAAGTACTGATCCATTGAATATATTTGAGAATATACTCATTTGGTACTTTATGTTTTTGCAAAATATTATTTTGGTACCCTCTGTTTTCAATAATACTCATATGGTACCCTGTATTTTAAAATTGTACATATTTGGTACCCTAAACTCAGATTTGATAGATAAAATTTTGTCAATTTAATCAAATTGCTGTTAATTATGTAAGTTACAAATTTAAATTTAATTACATAATTACATATAACTGATGACAGTTTGATCATATTGACAAAATTTTATCTATCAAATCTAAGTTTAGGGTACCAAATATGTACGATTTTAAAATACAAGGTACCATATGAGCATTATTGAAAACAGAGGGTACCAAAATAATACTTTGCAAAAACACATAGTACCAAATAAGTATATTCCCAATATATGTTAAAAATTAATGCCTTTTTATAAGTACATGGTTTCATTGATGTTTCATGTATTATTTCTTTATACAATTGCCTTTCAATATGGAACCAGCTGCTAATAATATGTTTTGGGGAAGGTCACACCTTCAGGACTGATAATCTTAACATATCCCACTATATAAATATATATATTTATATATATATATATTTACAGTATACCCTAGTGACCAGCCCATAATATATGTATTTGTAAAAAGAATAAGAATAATACTATATATAAATAGATAAACAAAGACGAAAATATTAAAATTACATGTAAAAGTAAAATAAAAATTTCGACAAAAGAATAGTAATAAAATTTTCTATAAAAATATTGTTTAAAAAAACATTTTCTATAAAAAATAACTAAAATGTAAAAAAAAAATTGCATTATTCCGCTTAGAGCATCTATAATGCAATAGTCACAAGCGTGGCTTGACTGACTTTTCTCAAATTAATGTTAACTTGGCTATTAAAGAGTTTTATATATTGTGAGAGACGTTGACAAAGTTGCCACTGCGAAGCAACGTTGCCTCCTAATTTTTTTAAAAAAAAACTATTATTTTTTCTTATTTTATATATTTTGGCAACCAAAAGTAATGCTACCATTAAAGTTACTCATACATACCCTACCCTAGTAGTTTCTTTTGTTACAAAGAACTCACGATTGTATTATATCAACAAATAGGATATATAATATATGACCTTGTATCCATTCACATTCACATTCACATTTGGATGGCCTTGTCATGCTAAGCCTCCTATGACATATCATTAATTTGATCCAACCACCAAGTAATTGATGATATTATAAGACTTCGAATCTTGTTTTTGCTTAATTAAACTATTGTAAGTTTGATTGTGATGTTTTTTTGTTAATTTGCTCGACTAAATATTGCTATTTGCTCTTTCGTTTAAGATTTATTTATGCTAATATAATGTGAGAGAACTACAAAGAAGAAAATTATTTTGATAGTTTTATTCTCTCATATAATTTTGGCATAATTCTCTGGTTATCTTAAGCAATTGATATTATATGGGGTGTGTGATTCTTGTTGTGTATTCTATAACAGAGAAAAGAATGTAAAGCTACTCCAGGTTTATTGATCATTGATAACTTGGATTCTAGCATTTCCCACTAGTTTTAGTGTAAATGACATAGATCAATTGGCTTAAAGTTCAAAGGAAAGTTTTATTTATTCTAAAAGTAATAATTTGAAACAAACAGAAATGGAAAAAGATTACACAAAGAAGATTCATGAATAACGGCAATGAATATGAGTTCTCTTTTATTCAAGTCTCTGTACGCATTGTCCGTAGTGGTAGATCCTAACTTCAGGCTATGAATCAATGAATTTCACTTCTCCACCACTGGCTCCAACGCCCTAAGCTAGTAGAAAAACCTGGTATATTAAAAACTTTTTTATTGGTAAAGATGGAGGATTAGATGACAATAAACTAGTACTAGCAAGTTGGATATGTGCAGTGTAGGGTTACTTCCAAGAAAATCAAATGATACCTGTAATGAATCTCACAGCTGAGGTGATAATGGAATAGTTAAACATTTCTTAGTAACCAAAGAAAACTGATATGGTTCACAACCAAAGAGTGAGACCATGAGGACAGAAGTTTATAGCTGAAAGAGGAGAAACCACACCTTTTAGGAAGCATTCATTATTAAGTTTTTTGGTATGTTGGGATGGGAACTCCTGAATCTTCTGTCAGCTTTTTGTAAGCTTCTTGCAGATGTTGGGTTACAGGCCCCACTTTTCCATCTCCAATTACACGCCCATCAATCTTTACAACCTGAAAAATGTAATCCAGAAGTCTTATCGATAAGAAGAAATTGTTGCATGGTTGAAACCGAAGAAAAAAAATGGTATTTTAAAGACAAATGAATCTAAGCTTTTTTTTTTTTTTTTAAATTTAGGCTTCTAGGAACCTGTCTTTTTTATTACTGTTCAAAATCACTGAAGTGAAGCATTATCAAATGGTGGAAATAGCAAATCCCAACCTTAATTGATACAGGTGATATTGAGATATACTTCTTAAACAATAATAAATCTCATTAAGTAATACAATATAACAAGAATTTGGATCATAATTACGTTTTCAAAATGATAGTTGGAGAATTTGCAGGTTTTGAGTTATAATGTATTGTCCACATATAGTTATACAGATATTACTTCAATTAACTACAAGATACTAATATTGATAGTCATTTTCTTTAAACTAATTTACAATTAAACTTGAAGCATCGTAAATTGTGGTGAGAACATTTGTGTATACATGTCTGGAATATTAACAAGGGACTTACTGGCGTGAGTTCTCCCATGGTCCCGGTAGTCCATACCTGCAGAACACACCATTCTTTCTGTGACCGATGACACCAAATAGATAAAAAGGGGCAACAATATTCTCACAAAGACGAGGATAAATAATTTAATCTCAACAGTTCAGCCTATATTATATTTTGGTCAGTGATTCACTCTATATGCACTCAAAGAACCAGAGGGCGAGAAGACACGTCATCCCCATGCAAATATGCAAAAGATTTGTATGTCATTACTATTACTTTCTACCACTGGTGATCTGCTCATCCTAAATTACTGGAAAGGGCAGTTAACAGGAGGAAAATGTAGATGCTTGATGTAAAATGCTTGTTTGATAGAAGTTATCTGTAGGTATATTTAAGACATTATTTATATATTTATGATTTATCACATGTACAAGTATCAGTGAATAAAAACCTCATCTGCAGTATGGAACTCTGAAAGACTGATTCTGCGCTCCACTAAAACAAACTTCTCCTTCACCACAAGGTCCATAACCTACAATCCCAAAAAACGAATGGGTCATTCCAAACCAAAATGTACATAGCTATGTGGACTTGAAGCACCTTTGTTGACATTCATAAGTTAGATAACTTAACATTCTTGATCTACTGATCTCTTGTTATCAGACATCATATGAAATAAGCTCTCAGTCAATGGAGATGTTAATGCAATCTGCAGATAGAAAGTAAAACAACTTACAGTAGCACGGGTAATGCCAGGAAGACAGTAATCAGCATGAGGTGTCAAAACATGGCCTTTCTTCACTACAAACTGCACAGCAAAACAATTGGATTGTCAGAATTTAATGAGCAAACTTTTCGCATTGCATTTAAATATAACTTGATATTCATAATCATAACTATCCATAGTGGGAATATCTTTCATAATTAAACAAATGTAGTCTGGAAATTACTATAACAAACAGGGTTCAGATAATAATTGTTAGTTAAGCATAAAACCTTACAATATTTGTAGCATTTGTTTCAGACACAAAACCTTCATAGTCAAGCATGATTGCATCACCAGCATTTCCATTATTTCCTTCTATCTGCACCATCCAAGAAACATGTTAAAATTAACACAAGAATAAATCCATGAGAATCAACACATTAATATATGCCATAGAAGAATGCAAATCTACCAGGCTGTTACAGGCTGCACATTCTTTCACTGAAAACCTCACCATATATCCTACCCTAGAACTTTCCTTTTTTTTCTATCATTTGCATACATGCACACGATGAATTACTTAAGTTTTTGATAGTTTAGTATTCTACTAAGTTGTAAACTCAACATTCAATTTCAGCAAGGAACAGTCAACAGTATATGTATTAAAAGAATGATCAGTCATTTCAAAACAAAACAATATCTGAATATCATATTCTTGGATCTGTATCATAGAGAATAGGAAGCTACCTTTGCTAGTATATTATTGAGAAGGTTATTGTGGTGAATCTTTGAATCCAAATTCTGGTAAAAAACAAGGGAAAAACTGAGTCAGCAGAACAGGTTTATTTAAGGGAATTTACTCTTTTGGTACCCTTTGTTTTTGCAAAGTATCATTTTGGTACCTCTGTTTTCAATAATGCTCATATGGTACCCTGTATTTTGAAAACATTGATATTTTGTATCCTATTTAATAAAATTTTGGTAATTTTATTAATTAAATTTAAAATTAAGGTACCAAATATGTACAATTTTAAAATACAGGGTACCAAATATGTATGGTTTTAAAATGAAGGGTACTAAATATGTACGATTTTAAAATGCAGGGTACCAAATGAATATTATTTGTAAATACAGGGTACCAACCCTTTATTTATTGATATCTCAGAGTACTAAAAAAATACTGTACAATATACTAGGGTAACCCTGAAATGTATACCACGTAAGAGACAATTTTACTGCAAGACATACTGTCAAGGTTGGCCAAAAGTAGGAGAATAATTGATAATGTCTCTAGGTATCAGGGTGTTCAATACAAACCTATTAGTTGAATCCTTAACACTTTATTTCCTAAATTTTGTATATAAGGAACAACAGAGCATAACAATACTTCTAATAATTGTCAGTCTGACATCCACTACTGGACCACTTTTGAAGTTTTATGATTAAACCTTCCTCATAACGTTAATAGTCACGAGCTTGGTATTCTCAATTGAATTCCTAGCATCTAATTTTGTCATTCCACACCACCAAAACCCAGGAAATAAAACCCACAAATGCAGAGATGAGGATTAATTTTTGGTCGGACATTGAATAAAATCCAGAAGAGTAGAACAGAGACATTCAAACATTTTAGAAATATGATTCCGGAGTCACCAGGTCTCTCATTTGCACACTTATTCATATCAGACGCAGATGCTTAATTTCACTGATATTCAGTCATGCATTGTCACAGTTGAAGCCTAAAACTTTCACTCGAAGGCTAACCAAATGTACCTTGCCACTTTGTTACGTTCAGACAGTAGAAGCTAGTTTTGTGAATTTGAACCCCCACCACTAACACACACTCACCCCTCAACCAATCACTTGAACTATCATCAAGTGGCATCTAATTTATTTCTTCCTTATTTACTGGAAAACAAAACTACATCAAATAGGAAGCAGAAAAGCAGCAATCTTACATTTGGAGAATTACGACGAGTAGAAGCAGTGACCAGAGTTATACCATGTGTATTATCATAGACAGGGGGTTTCCATTCGGGAAGCACTGCAAGTTTAATAAAAATACTAAGCACAGAAAAAGATGTATCTATACATAACTCATCGCATTTTCAAACACCGTCTCTTTTGTACTTGCACAATCCTTTATGTAAAGGAAGGAATTCCAATAAAGAGCATTTGAAAATATTAGTTTGTGAAGCATTGAGCCAAACTTCCTTTAATTGGTGGCAAACCAAATGTCAGATGGACAGCAAATAGGAATATTTTGAAACAGAGAATAATGATTTCTCCTAGTCAGCTGAACAATTATAACCAATTTTGAAGGTAAGTACTGATGGAAATGTAATCAGAAGTCTAATACACATGTATATGGGAACTTACTAAAAGGTTAACTATTAAGTGGCACTAGAGTAGAATATCGATTCACCTATTAGTGTGCAACCATAGAGATTGAATGCTGGACTCATGCCGGAAGTAACCTGAAAAAGACATAAATATTGGTAATCATTAAAAACAGATATGTAGACTGAGTGCATCCTAAAGAAATATAAGCTAGATAAGATTTTTAGATCAGTTAAAATAAATTTAATAGAAAATGATGCCTTTGTCCCACTCAGAGGTGTAATACCAGTCAATGATCAAAGTGAATGTGCTCATCCTATGGCCATCCATAGATAAAGCAGACACGAACAAGGAAGAAATTTCAGAGTGGAAGTTCTTTACTTACCACCATTTAATTGTATGGTCAAAAGATATCTAGCTTAAGTGTTTACTAAAACTCTACTGGTTTAATGCTGACAACCCTCATAATGCACCTGATGACCCTGCCAACAAGTGGTACTATTGTAGTAGTTTTAATCAGTGAATACACAAAAAATAGCAACTATGACTATGACAGCAACAACGATAATAACAATTTATTATTATTATTATTATTTGTAATGTTGATAATCATAGAATGAGAATAATATTCCAATGGTAAATCTCTCTTATCAACTCATGTGCACAAAGAACTGGATTAAAGAGAAAGGGGGTGAGAATTTCTCAGCATACCTTCTTGCCACGCGTTAGACTTAGCCTGATGTGTGTATTATCAAACATACCATTTCGAATCAGAGTTCTAAAGATGGCTTCTTTGACCTGCAATTATACACACATACTGTACTGGGATGAAGCAACGAGTTTTCTCAAACTTAAGGCAAAAATAAATGAAGCAAATTCCTTTTTATTAAGCCCATGTATGATGTGTATTCAACCCACCCCCCCCAAAATAAAAGCCCATGCATGAGTTATGGAAACAATAGGAAGCATACTTCTTTTATCCAAGCCAAATATCAATTCTAGTCACTCTTACCTCTTCACAAGTAGGCACATTGTCGAAAGCTAAAGCCTTAGCTGAGTCAAACAACCTGTTGAATGTAAACTATATTTAATTTTCGTGATATCTTTATAATGAGATGGTATAGATTGCATCATCATGAAATTATACAAAACTATCTACATATGCATAATAAGAAAGAAATTCATGTTTGTTGCATATAAATATCACAATGCTCTGCTCATATATGACCTGGGCAGTGAAAAAAAGACTCAAGAACATTCTTCAATTTTGGCAGTGAACTCTCATGAAATTGATAAGCCTCCAGTTAGTTTACACTAGGAGGCCACGGGACACATAAGCCCAGGACTACTCTATATTTTAGTTCAATATATTGGTATTATTTCAATGTGTTTGTTTATTTTTATCTAGCTGTATTTTATATTGTAAGGGGGCTGAGTTGTATTAATTCTTTTTAGATCCTGGCTGGCATTTTCCTTAGACTGTTCAGTCTCTATACGTAGGGGTTGAGATTCATTTGTAAAGGAGGAGGAAATTAGAAGAGAATAGACTCTAGGAGAGAGCAGCCCTCTCGAAAGGTTGTGTTTGGAGATACTAGCATCTCGAAAGCTAGATTGTTCTGTAATTTTCATCATCAATAAAGAGGTTTTCTGTGAGGGATTTCATACAACTGTGTTCAAGAATAGATCGTCTACTTCTCAACTAAGAAGATTCTATCAAATTGGTACGGTGATTGCAGACATGGGCCCTAAGAAAACTGTGGAAAGGAGCGACTCCACTGTAGAGTTCGGGGAAGAAATGGAGACCTTGAAGACAGAAGTTTCAGACATCAAGAATTCCATGGAGAGCATGGCGAGCAAAATTCAGCAACAGTTACACGAAACCCTTCAACAATCTCAACGTGAGTTTCAAGAATCTCTGTAGCAACAGTTCAAAACATTTTTGGAAATCCAAGAAAGATCAAAGAATCAACAAGAGTCAAGGGAAGATGCCAATGGCACTACTGGCAACTAGGAGAAGGGACAGCACAGAGAATCAGCAGCACAAGGTGACCCCAGCAGAGCGAAACACCTTCAAGAATCAGGCGCTGGTCTACTGGTGCATCTCCCACAGATGTGTTTAAAGGCAGTTGGAATTCAGGTAGCAGCTTCTTCGACCGTGGGCAGCAGGAGACTCGATTTCGCCATGAGAATCAACTCAAAAAGTTGAAGATGCCATCCTTTGATGGTGAGAATCCAGATGGTTGGATGCAGGCAGAAAGATTTTTCGTTTGCCATGGCTATGACGAAGAAGAGAAGATCGAGGCTGCCTTCATTTCATTTTCTGGAGATGCTTTGTTATGGCATCAATACGAAAACAACAAAAGGGACATTCACAGCTGGGAGGAATTGAAAAAGCTGCTGCTTTGTCATTTCCAAGATTAACAAGCAGGTTCCTGTACGACCAATATTTGACTGTCAAACAAGAAGGTTCAGTCTTAGAGTATAAGAAGAAGCTCATAAGGCTCTTGGCACCTTTGAAAATTGTTGAACTAGCTGCGCAATTGGGCACTTTCTTAAATGGATTAATACCATCTCTACGAGCTGAGTTGCGGATCTTGCAGCCAAGGAATGTTGATGAGGCCATGGATATCGTTCAAGATATCGAGGACAAGAGCAAGGTGGCACGATAGCGTTACAACTACACCAACAAATCAGCTTTCAACGACACTTCCATGAAGCCGGATAAACCCTCACCTAGCATAGCAACCACCCCATCAACCACCGTTGTTCGCCGACTTACAAAGTCAAAAATCCAACTAAAAAGGTTTGTGTTTTAGAAGTGATGACAAGTGGTCCCCAGGCCATCGCTGCAAGAAGTGGGAGTTGCAAGTGCTAATGGTACCTGAAGAAATAGAAGGCAATAATCCTGACCAAGAATCTGATGAAGACAGGAAGGAAGATCTGGTGTTAGACTCCACAGAAGTGCAAGAAAATGTGGTTGTTTCCTTCCAGTCCATGGCTGGACTATCTACAAATACCACCATGAAAATAAAGGGGACCCTCGGCTCCAAAGAAGTAATAATCCTCCTTGATTCAGGAGCCACTCAATTTTATTTCTAAGACCATGGTCACTCAATTACAGCTTCCAATTTCTGAAACAAAAGCTTATGGAGTTACATTGGGAAATGGCGATTCAATGAAGTGTGAAGGCATCTGCAAGAACCTGCATATTTACTTCCAAGGTGTGGAAGTAACAGATGATTTTTTGCCCCTGCCTCTAGGAAGTGCGGACATCATTCTGGGCCTACAGTGGCTGGCAACGCTGGGCATGACTCGGATTAATTGGAGACTGCAGACAATGGAGTTCCAGCTGGGCAAATGCACGGTAGTCATTAAAGGAGACCTATCGCTAGACAGATCTTTGGTATCTCTGAAAACTATGGCTAAGACTCTTCAAATAGAGAAGCACGACCTCATTCTAGAATTCAACTACATCCGTCAAGACAACAGCAATACGGGTCCGCAGGTACCAGAATTTTTTACTAAAACTCTTGCTGAATTTTCTGATGTGTTTGATATGCCTGTAGGACTTCCCCCAAGTTGTTCCCATGAGCATGCAATTAATCTACAACCAGGAACAACACCCATAAGTGTGAAGCCATACTGATATGCTTCCTCTCAAAAATCAGAGATTGAGAAACTAATTTCAGAGATGCTTACTGTGGGAATAATCCAGCCAAGTACCAGTCCATTTTCTAGCCCGATCTTGCTTGTAAAAACAAAGATGGTTCCTGGAGATTCTGTGTCGACTATCGCGCTCTTAATAGAGTTACAATCCAGATAAGTTTCCAATACCCGTTATTGATGAGTTATTAGATGAACTCACTGCTGCTTTAATTTTTTCTAAATTGGATCTTAAATCAGGATATCAACAAATCCGAGTTCGACAAGAGGATGTGCACAAAACAGCGTTTCGAACGCATGATGGCCACTAAAAGTTCCTCGTGATGCCCTTCGGGTTGACCAATGCACCCGCCACATTCCAATCCCTAATGAATGACGTATTCCAACCTTTTCTACATCAATTTGTGCTCGTCTTCTTCGACGACATACTCGTTTATAGCAAGACTTGGGAGCTCCACTAGCAGTACTTGACTCAAGTTTTCGAACTCCTTCGCAAGCATAGACTTTATGCAAACCAGAAAAAATGTGCATTTGGGCAGCGGCATGTAGAGTATCACAGGCACATTATATCTCAGCAAGGAGTGGTAGCCGATTCCCAAAAAATTCCAGCTATGCTAGAATGGCCAATTCCTACAACACTTAAAGGTCTACGTGGATTCTTGGGTCTCACAGGGTATTATTGAAAGTTCGTGGCTAATTATGCCCGAATAGCACAACCTCTAACTGATCAGTTGAAGAAAGATAACTTCCAATGGGGCCCGGAACCCGAACAAGCCTTCCGCAAGCTACAAGAAGCTATGACGACTGTACTCGTGCTGGCACTTCCAGATTTTTCTCAGCCTTTTGTCATTGAAACTGATGCTTCAGGGCATGGATTAGGGGCTGTACTTCTTCAAAATCAACGCCCAATTGCTTATTTCAGTCAGGTTTTGGGGGTTCAAGCGAGGAAAAAATCAATTTATGAAAAGGAGTTGATGGCTATCTTGTATGCAGTAGCTAAGTGGCGGCCTTACCTGCTGGGGAGCAAATTTGTGATGCGTGACCAGCAGAGTCTACGATACTTATTTAGGCAGCAAGTAATTGGCTCAGAGTATTACAAATGGGTGTCAAAATTGATGGGAATGGATTTTGAAATCAAGTACAAACCAGGATAGAATAATAAAGTGGCTAATGCTTTATCAAGGCAAGTTGAGACAACAACTTTAGACTCTTTAGTAACCATGGAATGGCAGTTATGGCCTAAATTGGCCCAAGAAATAGCCATTGATCCAATACTGCGACAAATACAAGAGGATTTAAAAAGCAACATCAAGATCCACCACCATTTTCAGTTCTGCAACGACATTCTTTATTATAAGAACCGCCTGGTCATACCTAAGAAATCCACCTTAATTCCACAAAGTTTGGGGGAATTTCACATTACACCATTCAGTGGTCATTCCGGAGAGCTAAAGACATATAAAAGAGTGGTGGCCGAATTATTTTGGTCTTCTTCAGCCAGATTACCACAGGATGTCCACAGGTTTGCCCAGCAATGTTCTGTGTGTCAACAAAATAAACTCCTCACGACTTCCCCAGCAGGTCTTCTTCAGCCTTTATCCCTTCCAGCACAAGTTTGGGACGAAGTGACAATGGATTTCATCGAAGGCCTACCCAAGTCAAAAGGTTGGGATACTATATTTTTTGTAGTGGATCGCCTGTCCAAATATGCCCATTTTCTCAAGCTGAAGCACCCCTTTACTGCCCCCACAGTCACTGAAGCATTTACACGAGAAGTGGTCCAATTGCACGGCCTCCCTCAATCCATTGTGTCCGATAGAGACCAGATTTTCCTTAGCTTATTTTGGGGTCACCTCTTTAAGCTCCAAGGTACAACTTTAAAGAAAAGCACAGCCTATCATCCACAAACCGATGGCCAATCAGAAGTAAGTTTTAAATCGCTGCCTTGAGACGTACTTAAGATGCTTTTCTTACCAACAACCAAAACAATGGTCAAAATGGCTTGCTTGGGTTGAGTACTCCTACAATACCTCCTACCATACTTCACTCAAATGTACCCCATTTCGGGCTCTTTATGGGAGAGATCCACCACCACTCATACCTTATAAAAGAGATACTGCCATAGTTTCTTGTTGACGAACTACTTCAATCCCGAAATGACATTTTAGACAACCTCAGAATGTATCTCCTCCGTGCCCAGCATAGAATGAAAATGCTAGCTGATTTGAAAAGGAGACCAGCCGAGTTTGCTGCGGGAGACCACGTTTACCTCAAACTTCACCTATACCGCCAGAGGTCCCTTGCCAAACGCTCCAATAAGAAGTTGTATGCCACTATGGCCCTTTTCCCATCATACAACAAATTGGTTTGGTCGTCTACAAGTTACAATTACCAGACCAGGCTCGCATTCGTCCTGTCTTTCACATTTCCCAGCTCCGTTGAGCCATTGGGACATCATCAGCCACACCCACTATATGACTGCTGAGTTAGAGCTTAAATGGAACATGAGGCTGTCTTAGATGTTCGTTTTCCCACTGTCGCCGCATTTGTTCCTTCGGAAGTTCTCATCAAGTGGAAGAACCTGCACGAATTTGAAGCTACTTGGGAGCCCTTCCTTGTTATTCAAGACCAGTTTCCAACTTTTCACCTTGAGGACAAGGTGAAGGTTTTTGGGGGTATTGATAAGCCTCTAGTTAAGTTAGTTTACACTAGGAGGCCATAATACACATAAGCCCAGGACTACTCTATATTTTAGTTCAATACATTGGTATTATTTCAATGTGTTTGTTTATTTTTATCTAGCTGTATTTTACATTGTAAGGGGGCTGAGTTGTATTAATTCTTTTTAGATCCTAGCTGGCATTTTCCTTAGACTGTTCAGTTTCTATAAGTAGGGGTTGAGATTCATTTGTAAAGGAGGAGGAAATTAGAAGAGAATAGACTCTAGGAGAGAACAGCCCTCTCGAAAGGTTGTGTTTGGAGATACTTGCATCTCGAAAGCTAGATTGTTAAGTAATTTTCATCATCAATAAAGAGGTATCTGTGAGGGATTTCATACAATTGTGTTCAAGAATAGATAGTCCACTTCTCAACTAAGAAGATTCTATTAGAAATTCACAAACATAAATTAGTATTTCAGCAAATGGACCAAAATTGTTTAGTTGCCCTTTACTAATACTACCGTTTACGATTATTTAATTTCAAACTTATTGCATAATGAAATTCTGATACAGCCAATCTAATTTTAAATATATACATACAAATGTGCGTGTGTGTGTATATATATATAAATGCATTTGTAGCAAAACCATTTTTCTTCACTCACCTATCTAAATGCTCTTCAAGCTTAAAGACCTTTCCATCGTAAACTCGGAGTCCCTCCCAAACTGAATCACCTCCTTGGACAATAGAGTCGAACACAGAAACCTTATATTGGTGACAAAATGGAGAAGTCTCTAGATATCAGCAAATGATATATCTGTTAACTTTTTAACAGCTGGTTACAACATGTCCATATTAAGGTACCTTTGCACTTTCTCGTGGTAGAATCTCATCACCAACCCATGCAAGTAGCTTTGCATTTTCAGGAATGGGAAGATCAGGAGGAGGCAAGGGGGACTTTAGCAGATGTGATGTGTGCTTCGAACGACGCCGAAGCCAGTTGTACAGAGGTTGACTTTGCTCCAATAAATCATACAGAGACAGTGGAAAAGGCTGAAAAATAAGAATAGAGAATAAACTCAGTCAAAGGTTCATTCTGCTTAAACCCTTTAGTTGCTATATAAAACTCTGATGGGAACAACTAAAGAAAATGTATTAAACCACTAAAGCTCTGAGTTTGGAATAAACAACTGATTTACAAGTAAGAAAAGGACGAACTGCGTTAACAAAGACATGGAAATTACACATTAACATCAAAGGAAAAATATTGCTTTGAGTTTATATGAACATAAAGAAGTAATTTAAAATGACAAAAATAAGAAAAATAAAACATTATTAGTACTTTAATAGATCATGACAATTTGAAGCAACTTTGAACTCTTGGCTAAGAAACACAAACAACGTACCACAGGATACTTCCTCACTCGTTCAAATCCAGTTGATTTATGTACACTTTTGTACCACCATGGAGCCCAAATGCCATCTATTGGTTTTGGGCCAGCTTCCCATCTGAAAATTTTAAATTGAGAATTTTTCATGGATGAAATACCGAGTACAGAGCACAGTGGTAGTTCTAGAAAGTAGAAACATCAAATTTATGTTATATATTAAGGGGGAAAATTATGGAACATACTTGAGCATTGTGGCTTGAAAAGGAATATCCAATTCTTCACAAAGACCACGCAATGTAACCTGCATTAAAACAAGATTGAAGTAACATAAAGATTAGACAAGATCTAAGAAACTCACCGAGCTCCAAAGATTCAGTTAAAAGTTCCAAGTGTTTGACAAACAAACTGTCAAGTAAGATAGCATTAATACAAAATAGACAAAAGAAGTCACAATCGCTAAAAATTTCTTAGATAAAACAGAACCAGGGTGAGCCTTGTAAGGTCTAAGTTCAAGAGTGTAATATTTTCATCTTTATGTATGGTTGAAAATTGTAATTACTTACATCCAAGAGAACCATATCGCTACTTTTTGTTCTTAAATGTTCTTTTATCACTGTTGCAATAATTGTTAAATATATCTAAATGACAAGGCATCTTGAAAACAGGTGAATTCATAAGCTATCTGCCATATTGTTATGCTTTATGCACAGAATTTTCAAGATAGAATAATTTAGGTAGCTTAACACCTCAGGATTTGCTTCAAGCTCAGCTGCATCAATGACTGGTGGAGGCCTTCCCAATGCTGAAAGCTCACCATATATACTGATCAGGCTTCCAAAACCTAACTCGTTAAATGATGGTGGCACAACCTTGTCAAAGGACGGCTGAAAAGACATCAGATTAAGCATTCAGTGTACCAGAGTAAGTGAGAAGAAGAAAATTGAGTAACCTTAACAGTAAAGGAGTTGCTTCCTAACCTACTATATGTCAGGGGTGAAAAAGACAAAACAGAAAACCTAAAAGCTTACCAAAATATCAAGTGGATTGCGTATCAGTATGAAGTGCTTTCCTGTCTTTATTAAATCACTCGATAAACCAGAAACCAAATGCTTTGCTATTTGCTGTAGAAAGTTTAAACATCAGATATGCAGCTTCAAGTTTTTATCTAAATACTTAAAAGCCATACTTCCGTACCTTACAGAACCTGTACTTCTTTTTTCCAGGACGAAAAATGATCTCATCTATAACCTTATTTCCATTAGATTCCTGTTGGGGTGAATAATAAAAGGCAAAAAGTTGCGCATTTATATCTAAAGAAAAAGGAAACTGAAAATAACAGAAGAGGCAACGTCTAAGAGGGGGACCGGAAAAGGACAGTTTAACATAAGACACTATTATGGAAACGATTAGATAGCCTAATAATATGTTTATATGATGAGAAACAAAAGAGATGGAGAGCTAGCTGCATACCATTGTCGAGAGTAGTTCCTCTCTATAGGGCCTATCATAGCCTGTGACCCGAAGAAAATTTGCATAAAGGGGTTCATCAAGCACTTCTGTATCATCTCTCTAAGTAAACCCAATATATATATATATATATATATAGTAACGTACATTAGCTTATAAACACTAAGTTTTCATCAGTAACAAAGGAAAATCAAGGTTTCATATAAAAACGTAAACTAGAATAAAATCATTGGTAAAAGAAGATGTCACATCGTGATTGGTATTCAAGAACTAGAAAAAGAGAAGTACGACTTTTATAAGCATCATAAAAAATCAATCCATACAACTCATTAAGTATCACAGTCTTTCCAAAAAAAACAATACTTTTGAGCAATATATGATATTTCAATCATGCCCCCAATTGACCGAGAACAAATAATCAGAAAAACAAACTTTGATAATAGTTCTGCAAATTATATCAAAATCCCAAATTCACAACTATCAATTTATTTCCTAATTACAGAGAGAGAGAGAATCCTGTTAGAAGAATAACTTTAATCAAATCCAAATTACAAAGGCGGGTCTACTACTTAAAATTCAAGCACTAACCACTATACTTGGTCTGGTACAAACTAATCATCGACATTACACTAGTGCAGATCTTTTTGTTCGCTCTACGTTTTGACATCAATACATACAATCGGTACCAGAAATTGCACATTGATACGCCCAACTTCGTAGATTTTACCCAGAAAAAAAAAAAAAGAAGAAGAAAGAAAGAAAGAAACCATTTGAACAGAATCATAAAGTTCATCTTTCCGTACAATGGGAATCCAAAAAGGGAAAAAAAATGTAGAAGCCGAAGTGAAAGAATAGAAGCTGAACCTGGTTGAAAGAGTACATTAGGCTGGTACTGAGAGATCTTGGAGGAGACCATGCATGGATGACCTCAACTTCCTCCACTTCTTCTTCTTCTTCTTTCTTTCTTTGTTCTGCCATTCTTGATTAACTATTCACACTGTTCGCTTCGGAGTTTGGCATTTACTTGAGAGCGAATTCTCTACGTAATCTTCTCTCTTTTTTTTTTCTTTTCTTTTTTTTTTAATAAAAAAGTAATATATGTGATGATTTAGAAAAGTTATTATTCACAATAATTTAGTATGAACTTTTCGTATAAGCCATTAAAAAAATATTATGCTGAATCTGTCAGACTGACAGTACACTAGACAGCACTTCCTTCCCATTCATTCCCAAGGTTCTCTTCTACGAAATTAAAATAATAAATTGAAAATTAAAAAGATTATCTGATTAATGACATTAAATTATAATATTCGCAAAATTTTGCCATCTTAGATTTCGTGTCAACAAATTATTACAATTTGTTTTCCCTAATTGATTGCTCCGTTAAAAGTCACCATTTTATTTATTTTTAATTATTATTATGAGAAAGCTTGAACAAAAAGAGGTGAGATTGAAAGAAAGCTTTGAGGATTTTTAGCTCCTTAAGTAAAAAATTGTATTTTGTTTTTAAAATCTAAAATCTGTGTTTTCCGAAACAAGTAATATTTGGCATTATTTTTATAAAATAATTTTTAAAAATAAAATTACAAAAAATAAAAAAAATTTAGAACAACATAAAATTAATTTTAGTTTCTCACATAATCTATTTAATTATTATTATCTCACATCATTTTCTTTTTCATTAATATATCTTCTCACTTTTTCCAACATTATTTTATCTCTCATCACTTTTTATCTCTTTATTTTCTTTTATTTTTTTTGCATCAATTTCTCATTTCTCAATTTTTCTTCCTCAAAATTTCTTTCATTACTTTCTTATTCCTTATTTTTCATCATTTTTTATTTCACATTATTTTATCTCATTATTTATCTCATTATTTATTACAAACTTTTAAAATATTTTTCTCTTTGTAAATATATTTATTAATTTTTTTATTTTTTTAAATAAAACTAAAAAATTATTTTTAAAAAACATTAACTAAACACCTGCTATTTTTTTTAAACTACAAAGTTATTTTCTGTTTTCATTTATAAAAACACAATTTTAAAAACAAAAAACAGAAAACAATACCAACCATACCCTTGTTT
Organism: Humulus lupulus; assembly: GCF_963169125.1. NCBI lineage: Eukaryota > Viridiplantae > Streptophyta > Magnoliopsida > Rosales > Cannabaceae > Humulus > Humulus lupulus. The sequence goes on along the minus strand of NC_084799.1, from coordinate 19,537,641 downwards.
TTTATTCCAGTTTAGCAATACGAGAGCCCAAGGATAAGATGGTCTTTTTCTCTCATAAGAGGAACAAAAGCTACTTTTAGTAGCTGAGAGGATATTCTAATATATTTTTTTCAAATACATCAAGAAAACTTTATATTTTTTTGTTTTACATCAAATATTTTCTTTACATCATTAAATATTCATTAATATACTAAAATAGAAAAGAGAAAAAAACAAAATAAAATATAACTAATATAGAAAGATAAAGAAATAAATAATAATAAAATAATTTAACAATAGTTGTTTTACATGTGAAATAATACTATTTATTAAGGTAAAAAAATATATATAAAATATCTCAAATTTAACCCACTCATTGAAAATTCGTCTTTAAGATTCTTCTCTATATTTTTTTAAATTAGCTAGTTATTTCGAGTGCTCTGATAAGATCTTTGAAAAAATAAAAGCAAATTTAGAATAGTATCATCATTGAGATTTGAGAGATTAATGGCATGCTCAGCCAATCATGAGTTGCAAATCATTTCCAATCATTACTTTCTTAAGGAAGAAACAAAACAAAGTTACAGCTTTCTCTTGCAATACAAGTCAAATATTGGATGAAGGGCAAAAGGGGTTTTTTCTAGCTACAAAGCTCATGACCCAAAATAAAAATGAAGGAAAATATTTGGGGAAGAGGGGAGAGAAGTACTTATTTAGATGAGATAATAAATAGCCTTATACTGGATCTGTTGTATGACTTCATGTAAGGAAGTAGGTTCACAGGTTTGAGTGTTTCGGTTATGTCTGTGATGCTAAGGTTAGCCTTGTCTACCAATGTAAGAAAGTAATTGAATGTTTCAATGGTGCGAATGACAGAAGCTATGAGAGCCAATGGGCCTTTCCTCCATGTCAAGCTCAGACCAAAACCGCCTTCTGTTTTCCCCGGAATAACATTGAAGCTGCCACCGTTGTTGTGCTTGTGGTTAGTGCCATTCAAGTTACTATCAACACAAGTGCTTCTCATTGAAGAGCCTTGGCAGTTGTTACTCACCTTCTCGGAAAATGATTTTGTGTGGTTTAGAAGAGTCGCAAGCACTCGAACAAGATGTGGGAGACATACTGGGTCATATATAACATCTGCACCCAAACTTTAGAATGAAAAAGCATGATGGGAATTAGGACTGATTCAACTACTCAGAGGCTTCAAGTACTCCATCAAAGTAAGAAATCTAGACAAGGAAAGCTCTCAAGGGTGTGTGTGTGTGTGAAATAAGCATCACAACAATTGTTTTCTATTTTGATTGGAAAGACACTCGGTTCAAAGTTGGCACAACAAGCAGAGCACATGTTTTATGTAGTCTACAGTTCCATATAAATAGTACTCACACTATGTCTGGCTTAAAGCTTTGAAGCTGTTCCTCTGCTGCAGATTCCCATGGAAGATGAATGCACTTTACCTGAGATAGTTAATGTTAATTTTGTAGGTCGTGTAGTTTTCTGATTTCACTTTAATTTAATTTTTTTTTCAACAAAAGTAAGAAAGTTTTGGGACAATGGCTTACCTTCTTTGGGTCTTCAATATTTTTCTGTGCATCAGTTTCAACGCTCAAGTGGTTCAACTCCAAATTAAGTTTCATGTTTGCTAGAGTTGAAACATCACCATCACTTAATAGCACCTATATGGAATATACAGCATAACAATTCTTATGTTTATTCATTTATTTGGAGATAAAGAAAGAACATTTTAGAAAGTAAAAAATATATACATATATACAGCCACCAAAAATAAAAAGATCCACACGAAGAAATAAAACTTTAAACCAGAAATGAGCAAAAAGTAAAAACGAAAACCGAACTAATTGCTCCAGTTCTTTGCAGTTATTTTCATAATTGTTCTTATTATTATAAAATGACTTCTACAATTAAGCTAAGTTTTTTAAAAAGTTGTTTTATTCAGAAAGATGAGAACCAAACATCATTTTAATACAAGCAAGTTTCATTATTTATGCAGTAATTAGTCAACCTCTATTTCAATGTACAATGTTCCAATATTCAGGTAGATTTTTTAATTCTCAGAACATACCTCAGAGGCTTTTACATGGGAAAGACTAATGCCAACCAAACCCACTCCTGAGCCAACCTGATTTTAATTTGTGATTAGTCAATACATATCTGATATCTCCCAAGTTCAGTACAATAAATGGAAAGGAGAACCCCATCAACCTGAGGAAATGGTTTACCTCAAAACAAGATTTATTACAAAATAATTCAGGAAAGGAAAGTATACACTCTGACAAATATAGACTTGATGGCCAAACCGAACACCTACAATGACACAAACACCACATCATTTCAGTTCACATAATTTCATTCCCTCAGAAAAAATTACACATATTTCATGCAATTAATAAGAAACTTTTTTTGGTTAAGAATTTCTTGGTTCCCCTCATAAAAATAAGAATTAAATTATATATATATATATAGATATAAATATTTATTGAAGAAGAAAATAAAAGAAAGGTGTCAACATATCTGTTGAGGAGATGGTGGCCCCAGGCTAGCGCAATGGTAAATAATTCTGAGGGGTGCTTTTTCGAGGGAGAATTGTTGGGTCCCCAAACCATGAAAATGAGAATGAGTTTATAAAGGATTGAGGTTCCTCCTCAAATAGTTAACATACTGAGTGAAGTGGCCGAATCCCTTATAAACCCATTCTCATTCCCATATCTTGACAATGTGAGACTTTGTTCACAAACCCAACAATATCAGATATGTAAATGCCACAACTCAGTATATTCTCAATCCTATATAAAAGTAGAGTATGACATGTGAAACTTGACAGAATACTTCTGTGTACAAAGTTCCAGCATAAAAAATTAAGGAACAAATTCAAATTGAATGAGAATATTAAGTTGATACTACTCCTAAATATATAATCTGCGCATGCTGACTCCAGAACCTAGTGCAAAGAGTATCACACACAAGTTTGTCATCTCTACAAAGAATAATGTTCCACTGACCATCCCCCCTCCTCTCCCTACGACCAAAAACAAAGAGGGATAACTCACCTCGCACATTGACTCGCTAGCTTATTAATGCAGGCCAACGCCTACCAATATTTATGTTTCTCAAACAGGAAATCCCTCACACTCTCCCTTCCTCAACAAAGACAAATACAACAGTAAGCTAAAACCAATCTATGTATATTCTTTGCAAGGGACTTCAAAAGTTGGTCTTTTCCTATTACACAATTAGACACACCAAAAAAATAAAATCATTTACTTTTTCATCTATCAACCAAATCCATAAACGGTGTTGATAACAATAAAGCATACCCGGTATCTCCTTCAAGCATGTTAAGGGAACATTGGAGCGGTATCAGCAATTTCCTCGACTTTGGACAGCTTGAAACTTTAAAACTTTCTGAAAGAAAATACCAAATTATCAACCAAATAACAATGCAAAAATTTTCACAACATCACGTGAATTAATATTCTTACCCTCAGGAAAAAGAAATGAAATGTATTTGTTGACCCTTTTAGCTTCTCCCGCGGAAATTTCATCCTAACACATTAAAATAAAATTATCATTTGAAACATAAGAACTATACAATTTCCAAGGGCAGTAAAAATAATAAAAAAGATAAGAAAGATCAAATCACTAGAAACTTCAATATTACATGAGTCATTATTGGTACACTTCCAATATGCACTCTAATTACACACTATTATGTATCTTCAATCTCAATCATAAATATTTTAGAATGGGGACCACATTATTTTTAATTGTATAATTGAGATGGAATAGACATCATAGTGCATAATTAGAGTGTAAGTGTGTAGCATTCATATACTCAAACTCTCTCAATCTCTCTACCCAAATCCCAATGCACTCTTTCTCTATCTCTTCACTTTTTTCACTAGTAACACTTTTCTAAGTGTCACCCTTTTACTCTTCAATATCACACACACACCCACAAACAATATATATTTTAGAGTTATAAAACTTGGCCAACAAAACTTTTCTTTCACACAAATTAGTAGTTACCCAAACTCATTCAAAACTATGTGGTAACTTACCCAAAATTAAAAACTCTAAATATAAACAATAATAAATTTGAGTAAATACTCCAACAATCTCCACCTTAATACAAATTCTCTAAACTCACAAATTATAGTATCTGGATACCCATTATGGCACCTGCGCACCTCTTTATGGGCGGGTGTCACCCACACTCCCCATCAATAAAAGTAAACATGTGTCAAGTTCATACTTTCATTGAACTTCACATTCTCCACTTTCTCACTCTTTATAAGAGCTGTCTTTTTTTACAAACAACCTTGGACTTTAATTGAAATTTTCACCATCTTATTGCATTATTTAACTCTGAAAACTTCTATAGCATTAGATCATGGCTCCACCCTTGCTTTATCTAAAACAATCTTCCCAACTAGTTTATACAAATTTCGCTTTTTTTACCCTCCATGGCTACCAAGCCACCTTTTTCAATAGTCATTACACCATCTTTGGCAGAATATTAATAGCTTAGAGTGTCCAAGGCTCCTAGAGAGATTAATCTTCTCCTTAATTTTGGACTATATCTCATATCAGTCAATGTTATCACAACACCTTCAAACATTTTCACCTTCACAATTCCTATCCAATAGTTTTAGAGCAAGAATCATTATCTGTACAACCATCAAAACACTCCAGGCACATGAAAAGAATAACCAAAATCCAAGAGTCAAAATATTTTTCACCAGCAATAACAGAAAGAATATGAGTATTACTTTCAAAACCTTCATCCGCAACATTAGTACTAGTAAAACCTGAAATCTATTTGCATCCTTAATTTCTCATTACTTCGAGATGCTTAGTCAATTCTTCATAATTCCTTTTAACATGTCTTTTTTTGTGACAATAATAACACTCCACATCTCTCCAAGAACGTGATTGTGTGCGATTATCTCTTCTATCATCATATTCATACCTTCCTATGTGCTTACTCATACCACAATTTGATTCTCCTTATCACGAAAGCTTGATCGCTATGAGACAAACTACTTGGTTGCTTGATATTCGCTCTTTCCAAAATAGCAATTAACACCTCATCCACATTTAACATGGTCTTTCCAACAAAAAGTGTAGTCACCTCACCAGCATCTCATATAATTTTGGTAGGGAAACCAACTGAATAATAACTTTCTATTCTTCATCAATTTTGACATATACACTTAACAATTGAGTTGTGCACTTATTAAATTTATTTATATGGTCCCCTAACATCATCCCTTTCAATCATCGTCAACTCATATAATAACTTCTACAAACATAATCTATTTGTAAAGGATTTCGACATATAAAGTTTATGCAACTTTTTCCATAACTCAAAAGATGTTTCATTCAATACACTATATTTCAATTTAGGAGCCAAACTTAAACACATAGTGCTTACCGCTCTTGCCTGCAATTCTTCCCAATCTTCTTCCTCCATACTCTCATACTTATTTCCTTGCAATGCTTTCAAAAGCACTTGTTGTACCAAAACATCCTTCCCAGTAGTCTGCCAAATACTAAAATTATTCGTTCCATCAAAATGCTCAATATCAAATTTTGTGGCAGACATCATTTTTGACATGTTCGGTGAAGATTTCAACCTAGCTTTGGTACCATTTGTTGGAGAGAAAAAAACAATTTCCAAGCACAACAAAAATAATAAACAAGACTATAAATTTATGTTGTTTGACCAAATTGCAAATCCCACCGGAAAAGAGGTCCAATTCACTAGTAACTTCAATATTACATATACTCAAACTTTTGCAACCTCTCCACTCAAATGCCAATACACCCTATGCTGATCTCTTTTCACTCTTCTCACAACTCTTTACACATTTCTAACTGACTTTATCTTTCTCTTCAGAGTCCGAATCACACACACAATTAATACATATTTATAGAGTTACAAAACTAGAACAACAAAACTTCTCTATTACACAAATTAGAATTTACCCAAACTCATTCAAACTTATCTATAACTTACCCAAAATTAAAAACTCTAAATATAAACAATAATAAATTTGAGTTGATACCCCAACACCCTTTCAAGATATATTATATTGGAGTCAATAAAACCAGTGAACAACAAATTTGTAATACTTCTTACTTATTATAAGTCATACCTTTAATGAAGTCATATAAAAAGCATATTGCTCATATATTTCATCTAAAACAGTGCAGCAGTTCCGCTCAGCTTCACTAATAAGCTTCTTCAGAAAATTCTTTAAATAAGGTGCATGAAATTTTCCTTCCTGCATCGACCATTCAACTGAACCAAACTTTATCCAGAGAAACAAAAACAATACCAAACGAGAATTAAATCAACTTATAAAGTACATAATTTCTAGCACTGTATTTCCATCCATATAAAGAAATGGAGTATTATGAATACTCACGACTTTGCTTATGCAATGATTCCAAATGAATCTCTGTACTCTTTCTGAAACCGACCCTTCATCGCAAACCCTACAATCAGCAGAACAAAGCAGTTAGCACTCTGAAAATATAGACACACAACTATAAACCAAGCAGAGAAAGAAGAACGCGAGCAAAGAAAAGCCCCTCATTCAGCTAAAACACGCCGGTTACTTGCCGAGCTAAGGCGATGAGAGAGTCGGAGGGCTCCATGGCGAGAAAAGCTGAGAACAGGTGCAGACATGGAGGTGTAGCTGGATTGAGTTCTTCGTCCGCCATATATGGTTTGCTTCTCTGTTTCTACAGGGTTGAGTCTTGTTAAACCTCAACTGCGATTTGTATTTTGTATAATGTGACTACTTTATTTATTTATAACTACAAAAAATAAGGCACGCTGTTAGTTAGGGTAGTGACTAGTGAAGCTTTTAATCACGCTGTTATTTTATTTTTGCCAAACAGAAAATTTTATCATTTTGTTGGGCAAAGTCTTAGATCAAAATTCAAAGACTCTTCTTCATTAATTCTAAACTCTTTATTTAAATTGTAACATAATGGTCTCGGTTAGTAGAGAACTATAAAACATAATTGTCGTTCCCACAATCTTTTATAATAATTATAAAATAATTTTTTTTTTGAGGAGATTGTATAGTAGATATCTAACATGTTTCTTACATAGACACATGATAATGTCTTGACCATCGTTTTTTTAGTGATAGTGTTTATTGTAGGAGAAATAACAGCAAAAATACCTAATATTTTGAAAAACTTCTAAATTAATGTCAATTTTTTGTTTTTGTGGGAAATGTACCCAATATCCACTTTTATTGGTATTCGTCGATACCCAACCTATTAAGTCCGTTAAAACCTGACCATGGACCCACGTGTCAGCTCCATATTGACTTATTTAAAAATATTTTTTTAAAATTCAATTTAAAATAGAAAAAATTATTAAAAAATAATTTAATCAATAAAAAAATTAAAATTTATTTTTATAATAAGTTTTTAGAAAAATATTATTAAAGAAAATAAATTTAAAATAAAAAAAATTATTTAATCAAGAAAAAAATTAAAAATTTTTTTTATATTAAGTTTTTAGAACAAAAATATTTTAAAAAATGAATTTAAAATAGACAAATTATTAAAAAATTATTTAATCAATAAAAAAATTAAATTTTATTTTTATAATCAGTTTTTTAAAGAAATATTATAAAAAAGTATTGCTCACTTGTAAGACACAACTTTTCAATCCATTAGAACACTTGGTTAGAAAACACCTAGAGGCTTGATTATGCCAGAAAGCATTTCCATTATCTGTGAGAGATTCCTTAGTCCTTGAGTCAGGGGGAATAAGTTTTTGGACAAAGGTTTCAAACCTTGTTCAAGTTGGTGATCCCCAACACTCTTCACTTTAGTTGTGTAAATGAGAGTTCTTTGTTCATTGTTTATGTTTCTGTTCTTGTTCTTTTATTTTCTTGCTTTTCTTCTTCTTCTATTATTCTCTATTTACTCTTTTATTTGTATCATTTGTTTTAAAGTTGTAAACTCATCTATAATTTTCATTTTACTACTTCTAATTTATTTGTATCTTTTTGTCATAGAGTTGTATTTTCTATTTCTATTCTCTTCCACCTCTTTATATATTTACATGTATATTTTGTTATAGAGTTGTAACACTATTTAATCAATAATTATTTATTTGTAATATTTGTCTAGAGTTGTATTTTCTTACCAATTTCCATTGAAGCAAATTACATTTTCATAACATTCAAAAGCTTACCCTTTGTTTGTTTCAATAGAAGGTGAGACTATCAAGATTATGAATCAAGACCTAGTGAGGTTGGATAGATTTGATGGGTCCAATTTCACTAGATGACAAGACAAGGTGAGATTCCTTTTGACTACTCTCAAGATTGCCTATATTCTAGAGTCCGCTCTAAAACCTCTCCCAACGCCATCCGACAAGGACACTCCCGAGGAGGTGGAGAAAAGAAGGAAGAGGGAGGAGGACAATCTCCTTTGTAGTGGTCATATCCTCAACGCCATTTCCGATAGGCTCTATGACCTCTACACAAAGACCAAATCGACAAAGGAGATATGGGATGCACTTGAGACAAAATTCAAGGCGGAAGAGGAAGGTACCAAAAAGTTTTTGATATCTCAATATTTTGATTTCAAGTTTTTTGGTGATAAACCTATTCTACCTCAAATACATGAATTGCAAATAATTGTTAACAAATTGAAATTTTTGAAGATTTAGCTTCCCGAGGTCTTTCAAGTTGGTGCTATAGTGGCTAAATTACCACCAACTTGGAGGAGCTATAGGAAAAGAATCATTCAAAAAAATGAGGATTATTCTTTGGAGGAATCCAAAAGCATATTCGAATCGAGGAGGAATCGATATGTAGAGATAAACTTGTGGAGTGGTCTAATGAAGAGACTTCCAAAGCAAATGCGATGTCACAACCAAAACATCCCAAAAACAAAGGGAAAGGCAAGAAGGGTAACGAGACATCCTTGGGTCCATGAACTAACCCAAACAAGTTTAAGGTCGAGCAAGGTCCTTGCTTTGTGTGTGGGAAAAAGGGTCACTATACTAGAGAGTATAGGCATAGAAAAGACCAACAAGGACCTAAGGTAAACACAACTCAAGAGGAAAATATAGTTGCTACCCTTAGTGAGGTGAATGCGGTCCAAGGCAAGGTGAAAGGGTGGTGGTATAATACATGTGCCACCGCCCATGTCACCTGTGACAAATCATTGTTCAAGTCCTCTGAATAGTCAAAGGGCAACCATGAGATTCAAATGGGCAATGAGGGCAAATCCAAGGTACTTGGCGAAGGTACCATTGGAGTATTTTTCTCCTCCGGCAAGAAAGTTACATTAGTGAATATACTTTATGTTCCCCAAAGATTAAGATGCTAAGAAGTGATAGATGAGAGTACTTCTCTAATGAATTCAATACATTTTGTGAAGAAAATTGTATAATTCATGAGTGCACTGCACCTTATACACCACAAACACAATGGTGTTGCCGAAAGGAAAAATAGGACTTATCTAGAGATGATGAATTCTATGTTGGTATTTTCTAAGTTGAACTTCAATTTATGGGGTGAAGCATTGTTAACCGCTTGTCACATTCTTAATCGTATACCGATGAAGAAAAATGAGATATCTCCATATGAGTTATGGAAGAAAAGAAGAAAACCCAACATAGGGTACTTCAAAGTGTGGGGGTGTCTTGCATATTGCAAGAAAAATGAACCTAATAGGACAAAGTTAGGTTCAAGAGCCATAAAGTGTGCTTTTGTTGGTTATGCCAACAACAGTAAAGCTAATGTTGTGATTGAATCTAAAGAAGTTGAATTTTTTGAGAACATGTTATGTGACAACAATTCTCAAGCTTCAACATCTCTAAATGAGAACTTGTTATATGAGAACAATTCTCAAGCTTCTACATCCAAAAATGATTCTCAAGAGGAGAATTCTCAATAGAATGTAAAACAACCCTTTGTACTTAGAAGAAGTCAAAGGCTTAAAAAAGAGAAAAGCCTGGTAGTGGATGAGATAGATTCTCAACGAATTTCATTCTACATGGTAGAAGGAAATAGAGAGGAAGTCATTAGGAAAATTCCTATTGCACTTCTAGTTGAGGAAGATCCTAAGACTTATAAAGAAGCTATGCAATAGAGAGATAGTGCATTTTGGAAAGAAGCCATCAATGATGAGTTGAATTCCATTATTTCCAACAACACTTGGGAATTGGTAGAATTCCCAATGAGGTCTAAGTCAATTGGGTGTAAGTTGGTATTTAGGATATGTTGACGGTGAAATCTCGTCAACTAAGACTGTATTACCAAAGATATCTTTGAAGAAGATTGAGAGAACTTGAAAGAGTAAATATGCAGAACTATAATGGAGTAAAATTCGTATATTGCTTAACAGCCTCAGCATACAATGAATTTTCCAACCCCTTTTCTGGAGGGGTGATGATCTATTTATACTGGAGCTCTAATGGCTCCCCATACATTGTGGTCCCAGGGGACAAGATTGTACATAGGTACATTGTCAGGGTAGTGGCACAGGTCGTGGTGGAGCAGAAGATTATGGTGTCGGCCTGGTACATAGTCAGAGGTATGCATGTAGTGCTTCCACTCTCTATACAAATTCGTACCTCCACTACTTGTAGGACACAGATGTCAGAGTCATGCCTTTGCCCTTTTTCAGGGTTGTACATCCCGTGCTTGTACATTTATCTCATGCCTAGTGGTCCCCCTTACCTAAATATCTTCTCTAGGTTTCATTATATTTTAGTAAGTGTTGATCCATACTTCTTTTATCCCGTCCTTACCTCCAGGTACGAGGCCTGGAAATAGGCATGTACGAGGCTTGGGCATGTGTCTCACAAGGTGAGACCCTTGATGCCTAAGCGAGTATCCAGTCGTGACTTGGGCATTCACGAGGCTCGGGGATGGGTCTCACAAGGTGAGACCCTTGGTGCCTAAGTGAGTACCCATGTGTGACCCGGGCATTCACGAGGCTTGGGGATGGATCTCACAAGGCGAGACCCTTGGTGCCTAAGTGAGTACCCATGCGTGACCCGGGCATTCACAAGGCTCGGGGATGGGTCTCACAAGGTGTGATGGGGTTGCATGAGGGCCACGAGACGGTGGTGGCGCGAGGCTCCTTAGCGTGGTCATACCTCGCGAGACGCACACGGGCGTGGTGAGGTGTGTCTCGCTGTGCGAGGCGTTGGCGCGCATCTGGGTCATGAGGCACGCGGGTAAGGGCAGCCTCGCATAGTGAGGCCCTCGTGGCCTTGGCAGGCGTGCGCAGGGGAAGGGCAGCCTCGCATAGCGAGGCCCTTGTGGCCTTGGCAGGCATGCGCGGGGGAAGGGCAGCCTCGCATAGCGAGGCCCTTGTGGCCTTGGCAGGCGCGCGCGGGTGAAGGGAAGCCTCACATAGAGAGGCCCTTGCGTCTTTCTGGGCATTTTCGCTAAGGCCTCCTATGAGACATGGGTCTCGCGTAGGGCAAGATATTGGGCAGCTTTGTTTGCCCGAGGCTAATGAGGGTAACCCTCAATTTTTCTCTTGAGTGTTGACTATGGCTTTGGTCAATTTTTGGCATTCACAGGAGAATATACCACACTGACGGTACTATCCAAACATTTAAAGCTAGATTAGTAGCTAAAGGGTTTAGGCAAAAAGAGGGTATCGATTATTTCGATACCTATACGCCTGTTGCAAGAACAACTTCTATAAGAATTTTGTTCGTTTTAGCTTCTATACACAACTTGTATGTTCATCAAATGGATGTTGAAATGGCATTCCTTAATGGTGACCTCAATGAGGAGGTCTATATGGAACAACTTGAAGGGTTTGTCCTACCAAAATATGAGCATAAAGTATGTAGACTTGTAAAATCCTTATATGGATTGAAACAAGCCCCTAAGCAATGGCATGAGAAATTTGATCAAGCCATTATGTCTAATAGGTTTAGACATAACAATGGAGACAAGTGTTTGTATTCCAAAACTTGTAAGGAATGTGTGATCATTGTTTGCTTATATGTGGATGACATGCTTATTCTAAGTGATAGCATGAAAGGGATAGAAGAAAAGAAGAGGTTTCTATCATCAAACTTCAAGATGAAAGATCTTGGAGAAGTTGACACCATACTTGGTATCAAAGTAAATAAACATAGTGGGGGTTTTGCGTTAAAGCAAGCCCACTAGGTTGAGAAAGTATTGAAAAAATTTAACCATCTCAAGGTTAAAGATGTCAATACTCCATTTCGATCATAGTGTAAAACTAGATAAGAATGAAGGAAGAGTGGTGGCTCAATTGGAGTACGCTAGTGTTATAGGGAGTCTTATGTACGCTGCCCAATGTACTAGACCTGATATAGCATTTGCGGTGAGTAAACTTAGTAGGTTTACAAGTAATCCAAGTGTGGATCACTAGAAGGCTATTGGAAGAGTCCTAGGTTATCTTAAGAAAACCAAAGGACTAAACATTCACTACTCCAAATTTCCTTCAATCTTAGAAGGATATATAGATTCAAGCTAGATATCCAATCTTGGGGGCAACTTGTCTACAACTGGTTGGGTATTTACACTTGGTGGGGGTGCAATTTCTTGGGGTTCCGAGAAACAAACCTGTATATCTCATTCCACTATGGAAGCAGAGTTTATAGCTCTAGCTGCTACCGGCAAAGAGGCCGAATGGTTAAGGGATCTATTAATAGAGATACCCCTAATCAAGGAGAATGTATCCACTATATCAATACATTGTGATAGCCAAGCAACATTAGCTAGAGCATAAAATGGAGTGTATAATGGGAAGTCTAGACACATCAGTCTAAGACATGGATATGTAGGAGAATTGATTCAAAGACGAGTCATCTCAATATCCTATGTGTGAACAAGTGAAAATGTAATGCCCTGGTTACCCCAGAACAATTACGGTGAACTGGAAATTTAACTCGCTACCCGAGTCCTTTGGTTAAAAATGTGCTTCTAAGTGTTATTAACAGGCTAAGGTGGAAAACCAATCAAAAGGAAATGATATATTTTATTTAATACATAAGACTGTTCATGGGCCCATAAAAAACATTTACAAGTTATTTACAGCTCAAAATGCCTATTACTGTTTCAAATTTACAAACCCGCCGACCTAAGCGGCAAAAATAGGGTAAACCCCCTAGTTCCTCTGAGAACTCCTTGGCCGTGGTGGTCAAGCGGCCGCATATGTACACATCACCACCTAATCTCCCCACTCAAGGCTGGGTGAGCTTTTCTTTCCCTTTACCTGCACCACATAACACCCATGAGCCAAGGCCCAGCAAGAAAACACAATAATGCATATAAATATTAACAACTGATTATTATTATAATCACACAGAGCTTATAGCTCTTAAACAGATGAGTGAATATCACATGAGGTTCTGGTAAACCATAATGAGTGATTGACAAGCAAGTCACTAATTTAAAAAGATGAGTGACTGCTGGGTAAGTCACTAGCTTAAACAAATGAGAGACTGATGGGTAAATCTCTAACTTAACAGATGAGAGACTGATGGGTAAGTCTCTAACTTAACAGATGAGTGACTGATGGGTGTCACACAAGCGCTTTTAGTTTTCATCGAACTTGAGGTCGGTCCGGCATTAACGCTCTTCTGAGTCATTTAATGCATATGTCGATTAGATCTAATCTTTATTGGCTTGCGTTGAACACGCTAAGGCCGTCCTGACTTATGAGTCAGCACTGTGTGACCAGTGCCCAGTATCACTGCCGAACTTGACTAATAAGTCCCAGCTTCACAGTTGATACTGACACCTTTGCCAATTTTGACTAATTAGTCAGTACCATGCACAAGTGAGCAAGATTTACTAAGCATTCAGTCATCAATTCATGTCCACATTTACACATTCAACATGCCTCATGAATAACCATGCATGTCACATATGGGGTGCAGTTTTCTTACCTCTGATTCGAGCGAGAATGAATAAAAGAACGACCCTTGAGAATGATCTGACTTTTAGTCCTTTAGCGGTCACCTAGTCATAACCAAATATGGGATACCATCAATAAAATGAACATCAAAGGTTCCCAAACCAAAATCTAGCCTCCGGGACATCAATCCCCACTAATCTGGGTAGTAGGAACAATCCTGAGGCCTAAAACCAAGTTCTTGAGGTCAAAACACACAAACGAGCTCAAAACCAACCAAAGGCTGCGACCCCCAGCCACACCAGGAGCAAGGGCCACGGCGCCCTATACCCAGGGCTGTGGCGCCCAGCAAGGCCAAAGCCCTCCTCCTGCTTCTTCGAGCTAGGGCCGCAGCACCTAAGAACAGGACTGCGGCCCCCAACTCAGAACCAGCCACAAACTCGTTTTCCATCATCCCAAACCCTCCAAAAACATACCTAAACACTTCCAAATAACACAAATAAAAATTCCCAAGCTTCCCAATGATCCAAAACCATCAAATCCCGAGGCTCAAACGTACCAAAAACTCAACGATTCACAAAAGCCAATTTGAAGCTTAGAAACACTAAAAACTCAAAACTTAAAACTTAGATTACCTTTGATTGGGTTGTTTCTCATCAAATCCTTCGGTCAAGAAGCTTCTAATCTTTCCTAGGATCGATATGCCTTGATCCTCGCTTGATTCCGACTCCTAGAACTCAAGATTTCTTCGAAAATGCTTCGAATGGTAAAATGAACTAACAGGAAGAGAATGAGAGGTTTTCTAACGTACGGTTCTATCTGACTAGCTACTTTAAACTTAAGTAACCTCAAATAAAACCTAGTGCTCGGGGTCCCGAAAACACCCTCGGGGACATTATAGTCAAAACTTCCAGAATTTCCTCTTGATCTCAATAACTCCCAATTTATCATCAAATAACATTCTCATTACTCAATATCCCAATAAAAGACCCCTGTTATGACAAAACCGCTAATTTGAAATATAAGACCATCTCATGCCGAATAGCTCGAATATATCTCCATAATAATGAGATCTCATTCATAACTGACAATATGCACCCAAATAAACAAATATGCCCTCAACGAGCCAAATTATCAAAATATAATAATAATCAAATGTGGACCCACATGCATGCATATAACATCATATTATAATATAATTCACATAAACATGCATATAATCATTTAATGGCATAATTAAACAATTATGGCCCTCCCGGCCTACTAATCCAGCCCTTAAACCGCATTAGGGATTTCGGGGCATTACAACTATCCCTTCCTTACAGAAATTTCGTCCTCAAAATTTACCTGAACAGCTCGGGATACTGACTCTAGCTCCCAAGTCGCTTCCTCGACCTTGTTGTTCCTCCACAATACCTTAACCAAAGGTATCGTCTTATTCCTGAGGACCTTATCCTTTCTGTCAAGTATCTGAACTGGCTGCTCCTCAAATGAGAGATATGGCTCAAGCTCCAGATCTTCATAACTCAAAATATGATTCACATCAGATACATACCTCCGAAGAGCTGAAACATGAAATACGTTATGCACGGCTGACAACGCCGGAGGCAAAGCCAATCTGTAAGCCACTTGACCAACCCTCTCCAGGATCTCAAATGGACCTACAAATATAGGGTCAGCTTGCCTTTCTTCCCAAACCTTCTCACCCCTTTCCATGGTGAGACTCTAAGGAAGACATAGTCTCCCACTTAGAACTCCACGTTCCTGCGCTTGGGATTTGCATAACTCTTCTGCCTACTCTGAGAAGCGAGCATCCGAGCTCTAATCTTCTCAATGGCCTCACTGGTCCTCTGAGATTGAATATATCTCCATAATAATGAGATCTCATTCATAACTCACAATATGCACCCAAATACACAAATATGCCCTCAACGTGCCAAATTACCAAAATATAATAATAATCAAATGTGGACCCACATGCATGCATATAACATCATATTATAATATAATTCACATAAGCATGCATATAATCATTTAATGGCATAATTAAACAGTTATGGCCCTCCCGACCTACTAATCCAAACATTAAACCACATTAGGGATTTCGGGGCATTACAGAAAATCTGGCAGATCCTTTCACTAAGCCTCTAATGAGAGATTTAGTGGCTACATCATCTCGAGGGATGGGACTTAAAATCCCTAAAGAGATTCACGATTGATGGTAACCTATCTTAACACTAGTTATTTAACTAGTGTTAGGTTCAATAGGTAACAACAAGGCAGTCAAGTGAATATTATTTGTACTCAAAACAAGTCTCATCTGAGATGTTGAGTACTTGTGAGTTACCAAGTTGAGGGTTAAAACCGAGAGGTTTTTTAATAGAATTCAGTCTTGTAAAGACAAATATTTTTTGTAACAAAATACTGTAAGAATTCTACCTATATGGACCTAGGGGTGGTGCCCTCTCATGAAAATTTGGAGTATTCTCAAGAACGTCCATGAATGGAAAGTGCACATGGCCATTAATGGTGCAAAGCGAGACATAGAGGTCTCAAGTGAACATCTCAAAGTGTGCATGTTTTCACCGATTTGTTATCATGAAAAGATGGTTCAATGCCTAGTGCAACCAAATTTTCGACAAATTTTGTGATAATTACACTATAGTAAAGTTCAAGTTGAAAAACACTTTATTTTATGCACCAATGCAATGACTCCTATAAGAGAGAGTTCTTATTTAATCAAGTGGGGGATATGTTATATTTTAAAATATAATGATTGATTAAATAAGTGTTACAATAGATAACTATTTAATCTAGTGGAGGAATGTTATATTATTTTATAATATAATGTAATATTATATTATTTTATAATATAATGTTTTAGATTAAATAAATGTGACAAAGAGTGTCACACATTGTAACATATAATAGAGAGTTACAATATTTAGATATATGTGAAATATCCAAATATGTAACGTATTTGGTGTTACAAATTCAGTCACAAATTTGTAACTTCCAAATATTGCCCATTATTGTGTAGATTGGTTGTTACACACATGAATTTCTTAAAGCCATATGTGAAATGGATGTTAGAGATATGATTTTAACCCCAATAATGTGTTTTGGGGGTTACAAAATCAATTGGGAGGGTGTTGGAACCGTTTGGAAAAACAACAAAATTTGGTGAGTGGCTGTGGCCACAGAATGTCGGTGGTCGCGGCCTGGGGAATAGAGAGCAGTGGCCGCGACCACTGGTGAAAACTGACCATGTTTTTCAGTTTATTCCAACCTTTTTTAACAGCTCCAAAAACCCAAATAACTCTCAAATCTCATTTTTAATTCCATAAACATCCAATTGATCATTGGTAACAACCATGGGGGTTGGTGGAATTTGAAATTCAAAGGGTGTCTCTAAACTCTATAAATAGGAGCATATTGTTCACTTATAAGACACAACTTTTCTATCCATTAGAGCACTTGGCTAGAAAACACCTAGAGGCTTGATTATTCCAGAAAACATTTCCATAATTTGTGAGAGATCCCTTAGTGCTTGAGTTAGGGGGAAATAAGCTTTTGGACAAAGAAACACATTTTTCTTTTATATATAAATCTCATAAGTTTTCTTTTCTTATCTATCTCCCTCTACTAAAGTAGAAATTTTTGTTTACATAGAATCACTAGGACTTTATTAGGCTTATAATATGGCTAGGCAAAAGGATGTGATAAAAGAAAAAAAAATTGCTTGTGTTTGGCTCAAATTGGTGAACTATGAAATATTATATGTAATGGTAATAAATAGAAAGACTCAAACGTTCCAAATATGACCTAATTCATTTCCTAAATAATGTCTTTTCTAGGATTTCGTCTCAAGAGATAATCAAGCAAATTATAGGATTTTTCAATTTTTATTGTTTTTATTTTTAGAGATTTAAAGAATTTAATGTTTAAATAAATTTTGTCCAAATATCACAATAATTCAAATAGAATAGAAAAGTGTCATATAATGAAAGAAAAAAAATCTATAATTAAACAAAACTAACTCAAAAATTAAAAACAAAGCTTAAGATTTATTTATATTTTTCTAATAATTAAGAACAATTTCAATCATAATTCTTATCATCGGAAAATGAAAATCACCAATATTTTTTTCAAACAAAACAAAGAAAATAATTTTTTTTTAATTTTTTTAACATTTTACAACAAATGAAAAACATACATAAACACAAAGAAAAATACATACACAATACCCCCAAACTTAAATGAAACATTGTCCTCAATGTTTAATAAAATAGAAAAAATTAAGATCTACTCCATTTGATGTATGTTTTCTTGATTTTGCTCATTTGTTTTCTTCTCTTCTTTTCTTTTTTCCTTTTTTAGGGCAAAAAGTTTCCTTCAAGCTTTTGAAAAACATGAAATAAAACACACACAACACAAGTGAAATATAAAATGAAACACGAAAGTATGGGTTGCCTCCCACAAAGCGCTTTAGTTTATAGTCTTTAGCTCGACTATAATTTTTTTTTTCTTTTAACCTACACCCAATCCATGGTGTAGAATTTCATTAGTAGGGTAAGTTATGACTTTGATGCAAATGCCATAAATAATAATTGATAAATCACACCTACAAGAAAATTAGAAATATGCAATTTTAAGGGAATATCAATAAAATAAGAAAATGGCATATCTATATTAGACTCATTTTCATTTTGAGTAAATATATAAATTTGTTCAATTATGGGCTCTAGAGATATAATTATATCTTTTTCATTTTCCTCATGAGCCTCGAAAATTATTTCATTAAACTCTTTTGTTTCATTAGGGGGTTGAATGCATATTACAAGTTCTTCAACTACTTCATTCTTTTTTTCACTTTGAATTTGACTATTTGGATTGGGAATGGGTTGATTGGGATAAACTTGTTTATTCGAATCTATAACAGTTGCCAGCTGTCCTACTATTGTCTCAATTTGAGATTGATTGAGACTAGGCTTGTAAGATTTGGTAGGTTGATTGCATGAGCTGTTGTAGGGTATCCTCTAAAGATGGGCTCGTTTCTTATTGAATGGGATATGATAGGTCGAATTGGGCCTGACTTTGATTATGCATGTTGAATTCATGCCTTTGATTTATTGGAGACTGGGTATGTAATGCCCCAAATTTCCTAATGAGGTTTAAGACCTTGATTAGGAGGTCGGGAGGGCTATAATTGATTTATTATGCTATTTTATGCTAATATGCATGTGTTATGTGAATTATATTATTATATGATGATAAATGCATGCATATGGGTTCACATTTTGTTATAAGGGCATTTTGGTAATTTGGCCCGTGGAGGGCATGATTGTGTATTTTCATGCATGTGGGTGAATTATAAATAATACTGCATTATATGTGGATTGGTTCGAGCCATTCGGCATGAGACGATCATGAAATGCAAGTTATCAGTTTAGTCATAATGGGATTAAGTTCGGGGCTCGGAGTGAGTCTCAGGGTAATTTGGTGATTAGAACGTTGCCGGGAATTAAAGGGTAACGGGATATGAATTATTGGTATTTGAGAATATCTAAAATAGCAAGAATTTGAGGGTGTTAATTATAATTAACAAGATAGGCGGGAAATGATAATTTTACCCTTGGGAGTCTTTAGAAACCTTTATTTGACCTAGGGGAAAAATGGTCTTTTCACCCCTAAGATATATACCAATCCTTAATGCTGTAGAATGTTAGAGAAAAACAGAGCATCATCATCTTCATCTCTTTCTCTCCCGTACATGTTCTTCTCTCCTTCTTCCTTTTGATTTTTGGGAACCAATTTCAGGATCCAAGCTAGGAGAGCAAGGCTTGAGGGCTTAGGACCTTGGTTCAACCATTGAAGAGGGTCTAAATCAAGCTTGAGGTAAGATTACATCCATGAATTTAAGCTATACTCTGTTTTTTTCAAGTAAGTTCTTAGTTGAGAATTTGAGGTGTTAGTTGTGAGAATTCATGAAAGTTTTTGAGTTTGATTGCTTGGGTTTTGATGAGGGTGTGTTGTAGGTGAAGTTTAGGGGTTGAATTGGATGTTTCGGTGATATTTGGGATTGATTTGGATGCTTGGTTTTCAAGGGGGATTGCAGGGGGGAAGACCATAAAAGTTTCTGGTCTGCTGATGGCGCCCCAGTGCCATTCCTAGCGCCCCAGTGCTAGGCAGGGCAGGTTTTGAGCTTCTCTGACTTTGGGGCAGCGCCCCAACACCACTAGGCAGCGCCCCAGCGCTAGTGAATTTTCCAGCAAGCCTATGTTAGGGCTCAGGGTGACTTTTAAGGTTCGTGGGTTGGTTCCTCTACCCCGTTTGGGTAGATTGAGATTCCCGAGAGTGCGGGATGGATCCCGGGAGTGAGGTTTTAGATTGTAAACCTTTTTATGATTTATTTTATTGATGGGATTCCATATTTGGTTATGACTAGGTGACCACTAAAGGATCAAAGGATTGATCGTTCTCAAGGGTCATTCTTTTACTAATTCTTGCTCGAACTTGAGGTAAGAAAACTGCACCCTATGTGTAATGCCCCAAATTTCCTAATAAGGTTTAGGACCTTGATTAGGAGGCCGGGAGGGCCATAATTGATTTGTTATAGTATTTAATGATTATATGCATGTTTACGTGAATTATATTATTATATGATGGTGGATGCATGCATATGGGAGAATTTATCATTGTGAGGGTATCTTGGTAATTTGGCCACTGTGGGCGTAATTGTATATTTTGGGTGCATGATTGTGATTAATTAATATAGCCACACTATAAGGTGGATTGGTTCGAGCTATCGACATGAGACGATCATGAGATGTAAGTGTTCGGTCTAGTCATAACGGGTTTAAGTTCGGGGCTCTGGGCGAGTCTCGCGGTGAATTTAATGATTAGAGCATTACCGGGAATTAAAGGGTAATGAGATATGATTTAATGGAATTTGGGAATATTGAGGATAGCGGGAATTGTAGAGCGTTAATTATAATTAACGAGATAGGCGGGAAATGACGATTTTACCCTTGGAAGCTTTTAAAGGGGTTTATTTGGCTTAGGGGCATTATGGTCTTTTGACCCTAAGGATTTATATCAGCTTTTAAGTGTTGGAAGGCTGTGGAAATACAGGGGAAAAACAGAGTCTCTCCTTCTTCTCTCCTGATAGATTTTCTTACTCTTTTCTCTTTGGATTTTCGAGCTCAGTTTGAGGAATCGAGCCAAGGAACCAAGCTTAGCCAAGCTAGGGTTGTGCTCCACCATTGAAGAGGGTGTGTTGCCAAGATTAAGGTGAGTTTCTAGCCACTAGAACTCTTGGTTTTACTCTGTTTTATAAGTTAAGTTTCAGCTGGTTTTTGGGTTGGAAACTTGGGAATTGGTTGGGGTTTTGGCTAGGGTTCTTGGGGTTGTGGTCCTTAGGACATGTGGAGATGGTATTTGGGTTCATTTGGGAGTTAATTTGACGTTTGGAAGCTTTTGGTTTGGGTTAGAAATGGTAAAATCGAAGGAAGGAAAAACTGGGATTTGGCTGGCTGAAGGTAGCGCTACAGCGCCCAGTGTAGGGCGCTATAGCGCTACCTGCAGGGAGGTTGGGCGGTTTGTGTTTCTGCCTTGAGCGCTGGGGCGCTAGAAGGGCAGCGCTGTAGCGCTCCCCTGTTTCCTCTTAACCCTGTTTTGGGTGTTTTTAAGGGCTTTTGGCTTGGGGTTTCAATCCTTAAGGCCCGGGATCGAATCTACTCACCGTATGGGCATGTTTTGAGGTCCCGAGAGTGGGGTTTAGGTTAAGACCCTATCTTTGGTAATTTTCATTAATTGGAGATTGTTTTGGTTATGACTAGGTGACCGCTAAAGGATTAAGGATCGATCGTTCTCAAGGGTCATTCTTGTTTTAACCTCTACTCGAACCGGAGGTAAGAAAACTGCACCCTGTGTATATGTGACAAGCATGGCTATTATGATGCATGTTAGTTGATTATTATGTATGACATGCATGGCTATTCTTGATACATGTTGGTTGACTATTAAACGTGACATGCATGGCTGTTATTGGTGCATGTTGGATGGCTGGATATTGCATATGATGCATGAGAAACATGTGATTAGGACATGCTTTGTATACTGAGTATGATATCGTCCAGAGCTTGAGCCTCTGTGTTTATGCATGGTCCTAATTGTACTAGTACCTGTTTAATAAGCATGCTGAATACCTTGTTTATGGATATGGAACATGTGATATATGATTGGCGGCATGACTTGTTTGTGAATGACAATGACTAGTCAGGGACCGACTCTAAAGTCGAGAATCACGCATTGAATGGCTCTATGGCATTAATGCTAGACCGACCCTAAGGTCGATGAATCAAGCATTGAATGGCTCCATGGCATTAATGCTGGACCGACTCTAAAGTCGAGAATCGTGAATTGAGTGGTTCTAAGGCACTAATGCCAGACCGACCCTAAGGTCGATGATCACGCATTGAATAGCTCCATGGCGTTAATGCGGGACCGACCCTAAGGTCGAAGAACTTATAAGCGCTTGCCTGGTCTACGACCAGATGACTATAGCCAAGGTATATGACCCCGGTGACTGTTTGTCACATGGCTAAGGGACGTTGTCCATAGTTTCGACTCTAGGGTCGTGAGGAAGGTTATGTTGGTGACTAATCACCTTGCACCTGTCCTAACCAAGCATATGAAAGAATCCCTTATCAGTTGAGCCCTGGTGACCCTATCGTCACATGGCTAGAGGGAGCAATGCTCATTATTGTGACTTTTGGCTATTGTCACCCATCTGTATGGACTGTTGGTTCTGATTGGTTATTTTGGTTATTGTTGATATTATATCATGATGTATTATGTTTTCTTGCTGGGCTTCGGCTCACGGGTGCTACGTGGTGCAGGTAAAGGCAAGAGGAAGTTGGACCATCCTTGAGTTGGAGAGCTTAGGTGATGACGTGTACATATGCAGCTGCTCGTCCGCCACGGCCGAGGTTTAAAGTGGAACTAGGGTTGAACCCTGTTTTGCCGCTTAGAACGGCCTGTTGTAAATATTTTCTGTAATAAACTCTGAAATTATATTTTCGGGATCCCAAAGTTTAAATTAAACGTTCTAGTGAAACGTTACATCCTAACCAAAGTTTTTAATCCCTAAACCGCTAATTACACTTAGTTCACGATTTTGGCCAAATGACTCGATTATCGAGTTTAGCACTGTTTACAAGGCACACTGTAACGGTCCCTGGAGTTTGGGGCGTTACACTATGTATATGACATGTATGGTTATTCTTGATGCGTGTTGGGTGATTAAATGTGACCTGCATGGTTATTGTTGAGGCATGTCAAGTGATTAAATGTGATGCATGTGATGCACAAGAAACATGTGATTAGGGCATGCTATGAATATTGAATATGAGATTGTTCAGAGCTTGAGTCTCTGTGTTTATGCATGGTCCTAATTATACTAGCAATTGTTAAGTAAGCATGTTGAATGCCCTGTATTCGGATATTTGACATATGATATATGTTTGGTAGCATTGCTTACTTGTGTATGGCACTGACTAGTCAGGAACGACACTGGTCACGCATCACTGACCTAAGAGCCGAAAACGGCATAAGCGTCATGAACGCAGGGCCGATTAAAAGATTAGATCTAATCGATATCAGCGTTGAATGACTCTAGGGCATTAATGCTGGACCAACCCTAAGGTCGATGAAATTTCTAAGCGCTTGACTAGTCTAGGACTAGTTACTCAGAGCCAGGGCCAAAGGCCTAGGTGACTGCTTGTCACATGGCTAGGGAGCGGAATCCCATGGTTATGACTCTATGGTCATGAGGTAGGTTATGTTCGTGACTAGTCATCATGCACCTAACTTGTTTAGGCTAGTGAAATGATCACTTATCTATAAGCCCGGTGACCCTATCGTCACATGACTATTGGGAACGAAACCCATTTTAGTGACTATTACAACTATCACTCTTCTACTCAGGGCTATAAGCCCGGTATGGTTACCGGAACCACCAGTGTTAAATCACTTATCTGACCGATCGACTGGATATTCATCCACTCAGGAGGGCAGGATTCCTTATCCCGGATACCCTCAATACGTGAATTTATTTGCCTGCTTGAATAGGGATATATTTGCTAGGCGTGTGCCTTATGATTTGATGACATGTTATTACTGTTCATGAGCATATTAAGTTTTCTTGCTGGGCTTCGGCTCACAGGTGCTATGTGGTGCAGGTAAAGGCAAAAGAAAGCTAGACCATCCTTGAGTTGGAGAGCTTAGGTGATGATGTGTACATATGCAGCTGCTCGACCACCACGGCCGAGGTTTGAAGGGGAACTAGGGTTAAACCCTGTTTTGCCACTTAGATCGGCTGGTTGTAAATATTTTCTTGTAATAGACCTCTAAATTATATTTTTGGGATCCCAATGTATATAGTAAACGTTCTAATGAAACATTATATCTTAACCAAAAAATTTAATCCCTAAACTGCTAATCATACTTAGTTACACGATTTTGGCCAAATGACTCGATTAGCGAGTTTAGCACTGTTTACAAGGTACACCGTAACGGTCCCTAGAGTTTAGGGTGTTACAGGGTATGACTCCATGAAAAAGTTGGATTATAGGCGGGGGTAAAAGTGATATCAAGGGATTCATGCATATCATACATATCATTAGTTTCTCCATAATTTAAATTTGATTGCACATAATAGTTGTACTCAGAATTCCAACTATAATTAGAATGATTCATATGGTAAAAACTAAATGACAAACTAAAGAATTTTTTTAAAATGACAATTAAGGTAAAAAGAAAAAGAAAATAAAATTAAGAGAAAAAAAACAATGTTAAGATATTAAACAAAATTTAGGAGGCACAAGTGTCATAAACTAATAACAATATAATAAAATAAAAAGTTAGGAGACACAAATGCCATCAACTATCACAAAATAACAATAATAATAATAACAACACAAAAGCTAGGAGGCACAAGTGCCGCCAACTAACAAAGATATAAAAAAAATTACAACAAAATTAGGAAGCACAAGTGTCATCAATTATAAAAATTAAAAAGATAAATAGGAGGTACAAGTGCCGTCAACTATAAAAATTTAAAAGATAGAAAGGAGGCACAAGTGTCGTCAACTAAAAAAACAATAAATATAAATATATAAGTAACCTTGAGATATAGTTTTTTTTTTTATCTTTTTTTAGTTAAATATATATTTTTGTATATATAGTTTTTTTTTTAAGTGCAAAAATTAAAATAACTAGTAGAAGAATTCACTAACCTTGAGATAAATTTCATTTCTTTTCTTGCAACTCCCCGGCAACGGCGCCAAAAACTTGATGAGAATTTGTGACAAGAAAATCAAATAAGAGACAATAATAAAGAAATTAAAGATAATATATAAAAATAAATTAATAGTAGAAATCAAGATGGTAAAAGCAGATTATTAAGGTATTAGAATTCACGAAATATAAGTTCAATAATATTTTTAAGTACATTTGATTCCCAAATTTCATTAATAGTAGAAATTAATCAACTATCACTTATTCAAATTAGATATTCTATTTAAGCACAAATTATTATAGAATTGTAGGATTTATCTTCACTTTTAAAATTATAATTTCAAAGTATTTAATGTAAATCAATCTAATAAAATAACAAATAAATCAATGAATATTATTTATAAGACAAAATATAATATTTTTGTTCTAAGCATTTGATGTGCACAATTTAATGACACACTTTAATTAAATAATATTATGATTTTGCACTAATGAAGAACAAAGTGTAAATATGTTCTAACAATAAAAAATACAAGATATTTAAGATGAAAGAAAATATTTGAAGGAGAAAATCCATAAACTTTATTGCATAAAATGGGAAATCAACATACAACATAAATACTATCTAGTTACATATTGTTTCATCATCATCTTAATAATCTTAAAAAGATTAGAAACTCATAACTAGAATAGAAAATACAAACAAAAAATTACAAAAATAAATAGAAAAATTTAGAGGAGGAACCCCCAAAATTTTCCTCTAAAAACTTGATAACTCTACAAAATAGAGTTATTTTACCATTTTTTATGTGCTAATTGTTGCTTAACTCTTTAGTTTTTAATTGATTTATTAGGTTTTTAAGTAATTTTGAATTTATTAGTCTTATCATGATTTTATATATTTTTGTGTGTTTTTATAGTTATTTTGTTGTAGTTTAATTATTTAAATTATTGTGTCTAGTTATAAGTAAAAAATGTGTGTTTTATTGAAACTAAATGTTAAATTAAATTAAGTTTTAATTAATATTTTCATGGAACTTTTGTTGTATATTTTATTTTTGAAAATATTTAGTTTTAATTTAATTTATGTTTATTTTTGTAGAGAAATTGTTGCTTTTTTGCTCTTGAAAAAGCAAGAAAAATGAAGGAAAATTGGCATTTTTGAGAGAAAAGAAAGGCAAAATGGTGATTTTAAAGCTAGGTCTACCTCCATCCACCAGGTCCATGGCCCATTTCTCCTCCTGCCCAGCCATCTGGGCCGCCAGCCTTCAGCCAAGCCCAACAACCCAATTCCTCCAGCTGCTCCCACTTGGCCCACGACAGCCCAGGCACGCCAGAAGCATCAACCCAGCTAGCCATCCGCCTACCCCTTCCTCCTGTTCTACCCCTAGCCAGCTCCAACGAAGCTTCTAGCCACGTCTCCAGCACCGCCACAACCCCCAGCCAATTCCATCCGAAGCCCATCAACGTGGGCCAGCCTCCAAATCGGCCAGCTGCCAGCCAGCTGCCACAAAGCTGCCATTTTCCCATTTCTTGAGCCCATCAAATACACCAATTGTCTCCTTGTCTCCTTTGCCAAAAATACCGACTTTTTAACCCAAAATTTTCTATACATTTTACCCTAAAACATCATCATTACACCCTATTTGTCATATTATAATTAATTTAAATTGATTATTTTAATACTTTCATTTTGACTATAAGTATGGAATTTTCAAGACCATTTTGGGTGTGCTTGAAGTTTGGGAGAGGTTACACTACACACTTACCACATTTCAAAACCTCTCTATTTTCTTCATCTTCTTCTTCTTTTTGGTTAATTTTCTATGTATTTTTAGAGGAAAAATTTGGGAGTTTTCCTCCAAATTTTCCTAAGTTATGTTTGTAATTTTTTTGTTTGTATTTTCTATTCTAGTTATGAGTTTCTAATCTTTTTAAGATTATTAAGGTGATGATGAAACAATATGTAACTAGATAGTATTTATAAAAACTGATTATAAAAATAAATTTTAATTTTTTTTACTAATTACATTATTTTTTTATTTTAAATTTAATTTTAAAAAAATATTTTTAAATTGGCCAATAAGGAGCTGACATGTGGGTTCAGGGTCAGCTTTTAACAGACTTAATGGGCTGGGTACCGACGGATACCAACGGAAGTGGACATTGGGTATTTTTCCCATAAAAAAAGATTGGGTATTAATTTAGAAGTTTTTCAAAATATTGGGTACTTTTGCCGCTATTTTCTCTTCATTGTATAACAAATTTCATGTAGATTTTCGAAAAATTATGAATAATAAGGTTATTTTGGCCGATTATTCAAAAAGTTAAAAAACAAATTATATAAATTTATATTTTATGTAAGGGTTCACACCATTTTGAACTTAAAACAAATAAAGTGTGAAGAGTTCTTAATTTTAGATATTTAGATAGTTTAGATATTATCATTTTTTTTCTTTAATAATTAGCTAAATTTTGAAAAAGAAGAATTAAAAAATTTGAAAAAGAATGCTTTGGAGCAATTTTAGAGAAGAATTAAAAAATGTGAAAAATTTACAAAATAGAAAGAGTGATTTGCATTAATTTTAGAGTGCCACATTATCTCCTCCATGCTCTCATTTATATAAGATACTAGAAAACATAATCGTGTTTCACGCAGTTTTTGTAATAATTAAAAAATTTATATTTTAAAATTTTATTGGGAAGAATATTTGGTAAGGAGTCTTTTTCACCATACTCGTACAACATGTTCCTTATATCGACACGTGGACGCGTCTTGACCCCAATCTTATTTTTATGATTGTGTTCATTGTATAACAAATAATTAAAATGCCGAAAATAAGTTCAAGCAGCTTGTTGTACGCGTAATTTTATTTGTATGTTTATTATTAATATACACTTTGCATGATTTCTTTTTTATAAAATGTTTAAATTATGTATAAAGAAATTTATGCTTTGTGCAAGAGTTATTTTGGCCGATTACCCTTTATTTTTAAAAATGAATTTTTACACCTCGTATTTTGTCAAAAGGTTAAAAATATAAATAGATAGATCGATTATTTAAACACTCTATTTTGACCGATTACCTGTTTTGAACTTTTGTTTTTTAAAATTAACCTTTGGACCATGTAAGTATTCAAAATGTTCAAAATTCTTTATAAAAAGTAAATTATATATATAATATGTTTTGTGTAAGAGTTCACATCATTTTGAACCTTCTGTTTTAGCCGATTACCTGATTGGACCCTTTATTTTAAAAAGAAAATAAATTTTGCACCTCGTGTTTTGTCAAAACATTAAGAATATGAATATATATAGATATATTATTTGAACCACGTGTATTTTGATCGATTACTTATTTGGACCCTTTATTTCTAAAATGGTCAAATAAATTATGAAAAATTTATCGAACAAAGAGTTCGTATTGAATTTTCATAAAAAATATTTGACTAAAATAGAGTAAATCAAAATATTTTTTTTTATATAATTGTGTTGTAGTTTAATTTTTAAATCATTTAAATATATGTTTATATATGCATGCAAGTTTCATTTTAATTATAATATATATTTTTTCAAAATATATCATTTAAAAAGATATTTATATATCTATATTTAAATTAGTTAATTAATTTATCATTATATAGATAGATGTTTAGAAACTAAGATAAAAAAAATAGAGTTAATAGTTTTTAATTTATTATTATATATAGATAGATATTTAGAAACTAAAATAAAATAAAAGAAAGTTAATTACTATTATTATTATATTTTTTTAAAAATAGAATAAAAATATAGTGTTTTTAGAAAAAGTTGAATAAAAAAAGAGAGAAAATATAAGAAAATAGATAGAGTTATTTAGAGCAATTTTAGAGTGCCTTTACATAAATAAATAGATTTATAATATTTAAAAAAAAATTAGAAAAATTAAAAAAATACATCATCTTCTTAAAGCTCTCCTTTATATAAATATATAGATTTATAATATTTTAAAAAATACAATATGAGTAAGGAAATTATAATTTTTTTGATAATGATAGAAAATTATAATTTTTGTATACACTTAGTAATTCTTCCAATTTTCTTTAATGTTATATATGTTTGTATAATTCACCCAAAATTATATATATACATATACATATATTAGATCATTACTTAAAATTGTCTCATAAATCTTTTTTTTTTTTAATTTGCTAATACTTTTTCTAATTCTTATATAAAAAATATGAGGAACTATATCATAATTTTATTTTTTTTCTTCTTTTATCTTATATGATTAGCAAACAAGATAAATCATAACACAAAAAAATAAATAATATTATAGGGTCTTAATTTCATTGTGTATCTTGAACTTATTAACATGTTAGAGTGTTTTTTTTTTCCAAACGAACTCAATATCCCCAAACCATAAAATCTTGTATACACCGCTTCAAAAATTATGAACATAATTATTTTTTAAAATAGGTGATAATATATATATATATATATACATTCTTTTTACACTATATATTTATCATTTTTTTCAATATATAAAAATATATAGTACAAAATTAAATATATAAATATAAATAATATGTTAAATATTAATATAAATTTGATAAACTCAAAATAAAAATATAACTATTCGCCATGATTGTGATAAATCAATCAACATAATAAAAAAAAAATTAATATTTGGACAAATTACAAATCAAAGCCAATGAAATGTTTATTTATAGCCTAAAATTATATCCAAAATGATTTGTAAAGCATGTGGGGACTATTATAGATTTTTTAAATTGATAATTAATTATTTTTTTAAATAAAAAAATTAGAAAAATCACAAATTATGATAAAATAGATGAATTATATATTATTGATTCTAAGAAATTATATCTCCTACATATACCTCTCATTTATATAAGTATATAGATATAGATAGATTTGTATTGATTTTATATGTTAAAATCTCTTTATTTAAATTTTAACCTAATAATTCTAAACTCTTCTTTAATAAAAAAAACATAATAATTTTTTTATATTTAAATCATCACATAAAATAAATTAATACTTACTAATAATAATTTAGAAAAACAAATCACTATTAATTCCATATACTTCGTGTACTTGTTAAATTAAATCATTTCACAATTGTGTATGCTTTCCATATAGGACAATCATTTTATTATTTCATTTTTAAATTCATATTAAATCTGTTAATTACACTTTATTGTCTATGTTTAAGAAATCAGTGTTAAGCAACAGAAATATGGTTGTGTCCTAAGCCTAACCCAATCCAAAACTAAACAAAGATTGGTAATATCTTGTAACCCAAAAATCAAAATGTAACATTCCATTTGTTTTTAAGGGTCAGATTGTTGGAAAAAATTGAGTGAATGAGAAATTGATGCCTAAAATGATAATGATTCAACAAATCACTTTGATTAAATATGATATTATCTGAATATTGTGTGATTTAAACTTATTGATTTTGGAAAATCACTTTGGTCAAAATTAAGATATCAGAATATTGTGTAATTAAATTATGATTGACTGTATCACTTTGGGTGACAACTGATATTACCAGAATAAGTGTGATTAATTCTGATTGACTATCAGAAAACCACTTTGGGTAACTGCTGATATTACCAAAATAAGGGTAATTAATTCTGATTGATTTTCAGATATTAAAATATCAGATTTGTTGGATATTTGGGCATTAATGCACTTGATTCACACATTTTTCAACTCTCCATGAAGCCTATAAAAGGAGGCTTCTCCTCTCATTCTAGGACACAGATACAGAGTATCACACACTTAGTCTTTCTTTTCTCTTCAGTCTGTGTAGTATTTTCTGGTGATAGAGGGAAGGTTTGTTTCGAGTTCGCCTAAGCAGACGCAGTGGTGCATTCGTCCTGTTTGATAGTTGTTGTATCCTGGGAAGTGGTTGCTCACGAATCCTCTAGCACCGTTCAGGTAGAGGGGGCACGTGCCTCAGCTTTGGTTTATTCTTTATAGTGTATTTTTGTATTTCTGTTATTCAATTAAATATATTAATATTTCATTATTCTCTACTATATTATTTCTAATAATCTTAAAGCATATTTCGACTCCTTTTGAGAAGATGAACAGGTTGAAGGACGGAAGAAAATTTTTAGAATTTTTCTTTTAATTCTAGTTTTTGTAGTTTAATTAGTGCCAATAACTTCTACACATATATGTTATATGTGCACTAATCAAATTTTTTTTGGTACAATTTTCCTTCTGTTACGTTAGTTTTTTTTCCTACTGTTCTTTTAGTTCCAATTTTTATATTTAGTTATTTAATCGTATATGAGTATATGCTTATTCTTTGTTCTTTTATCATTTAAGTGGAACACATATTATATATAAATATAATTGATCGCCAAAATGTAACACGCAAGTATACGCGGTCTAATCAAGTAATATATGATAAGTCAAGTGTCTATCTCACGAAGACTGATATTAATTACCAATAATTAATCTCTAATTCTAATTGATTTGAATAATAATTTCAGATTGATAAATAAAATAATTATTACTAAAAATCAAGAAACCTACTAAGCACTTAAAGAAATGCAGAGATGAAATTTGATTTAATTCAATAGATGCAAAAGTTAGGGCTTTAGTTTCATCAACCATCCACTTATGATTTCTAACCAATTCTCAAGATTTCTTAATTCTATTGTGGTAGCAGATTACAATTATAAATTATAGTCTTGTTAGGATCTATAATTCTCTATAATATACTATTTCCTACATCTCTGTGGTAAATCAATATATTGCAGGCTTTAAACACATAATCCCTAAACTACACAATTCATAAAAGTACTTTCGTCTAATATAAAATTGTGATTATTTACCTATAGCATAATTATCCTTCTCTTTTCAGAGTATAGGTTAAAATCATATAAACATGTAAATGATGATCAAACATTCACAAGCATTAAGCATATGATAAATAATCCACAGCAGAAGAAAGAAATTCAGGAAAAATTCATTAAGATATCAAAAGTTTCAAGAAGAATCCACTAAAACCCTAATAACAAGATTAGTTCAAAGCAGACATCATGAAATCAATCAAATTAAATATGAACATGAAATCCAGTAAGAGATTACAGAAGAAAATAAGAAATCAAACTCTAGGTCTTCAATGTTCTCCTTCTGCCTCTAATGACTTCTCCACACTTCTAATTATCAATCCAATAGAATAATTAACTCTTAAAACGTATTTAAACAAAAACCCTAAAATATCTAACAAATTAGACACTTCTGAAAGTCATGATCAGACACATGCGCCGCGACCCTAGCATCCAAGCGTCGCGGCGCGCCTCTATGCCCAGCGCAGCCCCCTTCTCTGACTTCAGCGAGCGCCACGGCGCTTCCCTCAGGCGCCGCGGCCCTTCAAAAATCCCAGAAACTTGATTCTCTCTGCTTCTCCCTTGCGCCGCATCTTTTCTTCAAGCGCCGCGGCCCCTCTAATTCTTCCAAAAACTTGATTCCAAACTCCGAATCGAACAATTATCTCCACAAATGAGTCTTCAACTTCATTCTTGTCAATTTTTAGCACAAATTTCCCAATTTCAGCTGATTTTTCAGTCATTTCCCAAACTTCATGATTTCTTCTCCTATTTCCTGCAAACATACCAAAACAAGCATAATACCGCATAACACTCCACCAAAATGACTCAAACTTACCCTAAACACATGTTAAAACTATGTTAAAAACGGACTCATCAATAATATATATATGCATAGTTGTATGTTATTGTATTTACTTTTTCGGTACAAATTTCTTATTATATGCATGATATATATATGTCACATTGTTGACTGCATTTTTGGCCAACGACGTGTAGACGTCAAAAACGACAAAAACATTCGAGAGAAATAAACGACACAGGAAATTTTTATAGTGGTTCAGCCCCAATGTATTGGTAATAGCCTAATCCACTTAGAGTTGTGATTATAGATCTGCACTCAAGATCAAATGAACCTGAGTCAACTGAGTTTTTTCAGTGCAGATTACAAGAATACAAGAATTCTCTCAAATACAAGTACTCTCTCTCTAGAAAATTAGAATTCGAATCAAAAGTTCAAAAGTCCTCTTTATGATGACATAAGCCTTGTATTTATAGGCTCAGGTTCGTACAGATGGTATCCCCCCATAATCGGGATATTTTGTTATTCTCATTATATTTAATTTACAATAATATTCATAATATAACAATATACTATATTTGTGGGATAAACTGAGAGATTCCCGCACAAGCCAAAACCGATTCTTGTTGAAGTCATTTCTGGGATCTCTTGCGTAGCCCTGCTCTGTCTAGTCGATCCATATCACATTCAGGCTGATCGGCCAAACTTTCAATGGGCAGACACGCACCTAACTGGGCAGACATGCACTTAACTGGGTAGACATGCACTTGGCTGGGCAGACATGCACGTGGCTGGGCAGACATGCACTTGGCTGGGCAGACATGCACTTGGCTGGTCGGATATTGTCATGACTGGTCGGCCAAGGTCATGCCTGGGCAGACAGACATGTGACTGGTCGGACAAGGTCATGCCTGGGCAGACAAACACATGACTAGTCGGACATGGTCATGTCTGGGCAGACAAACATGTGATTGGCCAGTCAAAATTCTTCACTGGTCTACCAGGTCACTCCTAAGCCAGATCACCCAACCATTCCTTGCCATTTGTCAATTCTATTGCCATGTCATCGAACTCCAATTTTTGGGGATAACATTTTCCCCCCAAGTTTATTATATGATATACTCACATAATAAACTTTTCTTCTAGCAAAATGCTTTTGAGGTCATCCAAAAGCTTCCATTCAGTTGATAACTTTCACGTAATCCCACGATTGAACTTGTCTTTTGATTTCTTCAAATTCTATTTTTTGATCTTGTGGTAGTATCCCATGAATAAGAAAACATGTTTGTGCCCCATGTCCTTGAGATTTATTGTCCTTTTGGACCTTATAGTTAATTGGTCATTGTTTTTTCTAACCATTCGGACAATGGGTATGCCCCAAGCTGCTCGGACGCAAAAGATTTAGTCTTGAATTTCTATGCCCACCAATCGGTCACCTTGATGCCCCTCGGACACCTTGATGCTCCTCGGACATGCACTCGGACACCTCAGCGCTGGCTGGTCGGATGCCTCAGTATTCGCTCGGATGCCCAAGGCTTAGCTCCTCGGACGCGTGCTGCTCGGACAGACGAATGCTGCTCGGACACAGCCGCTCGGACACAGCCCAAGGCTTAGCACCCTAGCCGCACAGACGAATGCTGCTCAGACACAACCACACCCGATCGGATGCAGCTCAAAGCCACTCGGACGCAGCCTTGGCTGCTCGGACACCAGCCCTCGGACGCGCGCCATTCGGTCATCAGCCTTCGGATGCCTAGCCAGCCATTCGGATGCAACCCCCCAGCCGATCGGACGCACATGCGGAAGCAACCCAGCTGC
Source organism: Humulus lupulus (assembly GCF_963169125.1). NCBI lineage: Eukaryota > Viridiplantae > Streptophyta > Magnoliopsida > Rosales > Cannabaceae > Humulus > Humulus lupulus. The sequence continues at coordinate 19,502,964 of NC_084799.1, read as the reverse complement.
TCGGACACCGCTCGGATGCAACCCTCGGACGCGCGCGGGGGCTTGCTTGGGCATACTCGGCATCTGCTTGGGCACATGACATAGCCATTTAAGCCTATGCCTAAAACTTTCCCTACCAAAAACCATCAAAGCACCTTGTTCAAATTTCCCAAAAGTGTTTTGAGAGATTTATTTCTCTAAATCAATCTTGGGAAAAATTGACTTCTCTTCTCAAAGAAATTTTTTCACTGTGTAGTAAATATTTTTACTTTGCATTCATTTGCTCGTGTTTGTTTGATCCACTCCAGAGACTCATCGATGTTATTTATGCTAAAGAACAGAGTTTCCTACTCGATCGGTGATACATGCTTAGCCGACAAGGGAAGTTGTATCTGCTCTCCCGACCAGGAAAACTTTGCACCTGATCAGCTAAACGTTGTACCCGGCTAGTAGTTTGCTCTTTATTCTTGTGAAGACAATTGTTGCTTAGCAGCTTTGATATTTCTCTCTTACAGCTAAGTTGTTGGCATTTATACTTTACTTTTCTAACTTAAAACATTCTAAGTCTTTTTAGACTTAAAAAGTTATAAGTTTTTTGTGAATAGTAAAGTCACTCTGATGTATGCCTTATATTTTCGCATGAGTACTTAGTTTTCTAACTTAGAAATTTTAGACATTTCATAAGTCCATACTAAGTATACTTTCTCAGACTCTTATTGCTCTAACATTTTATGAGCATAATGTTTATTGTCACACGAATATCTGCTTCTAACTTGAAATTTAAAAAAATTCCAAGTTACTTAAGCTTTGTCAAACAAGTTAGCTTAATGGCCTTTTTGGACTTCGAAAATTTACAAGTCAGCCTAAAAACATATATATTAACTCGTGCTCTTATTGCCTATGTTAAATTATATACCAGTATACCCCATGTGCCCCCCAGGTGATCGAGGGTTGAAAGATCCTTAGTCACTTGCTACTTGACCGAATCTGTTCGAGCAGTTGAACACTGCTTGAACGTATCGACCAGTTGAACACTGTTCGATTTTACCGACCAGTTGAACACTGTTCGATTTTACCGGCCAATTGAACACTGATCGGATAACTAACACACATGCATATTTGTAGCAAGAATCGACCACGCTGCGCGTAGTCTCTTTTATTACTCGTAAATTAAAAAGGACAAAAAATGTCTAATAACGAGTCTTAAACTACCAAAATTGTTCAAAAATAAAATGACTGGTTAGCAAATAACCAGCTCATGAACCAAACTTAAATAACAAGTCTAACAACTCGAAATTAAGCTACCACTCTGAAAGCGGTATTTAGAAATAATATATTCACAGACGTTCGTCATTCTAGTGGCTCCTGATCCTAGCACTCCCGCTCAGCATACTTCTCCTTTGCTTCGTTGCTTTCCTCAGCCAAGTGTGGACCTCCACATATAGTGTCTAAGGTAAAGTCCACAGGTCCGGGCTGCAAGGGTGGAGATCTTTGTCGCTTGAAACCAGGATTGCTGCTACCTCCTTCTCCTTGGGGTGTCTCTGCCCGGTACTTCCTCAACTTGCTCGACCAGAGAAGAAATTCTATCTCGTCCTTGAGGTGATTGCATTCATTCATGTCGTGACCATAATCTCCATGGAAACGAAAAAACTTATTCATATCTCTTTTCCTCATCTCTTTCCTGATGGGGGGAGGCTTCTTGTAGGGAACCTCTTCATGACTAGCAAGATATATCTCTGCTCGGCTGGTCAAGAGAGTGGTGTAGTTAGTGAACTGAGGCTCATACTTGGTTGGCTTTTCATTTGAACTTAACTTTACTTTCTTTTCCTCATGGTGGTCAGACCCGTTATTTCCACATTTCTTTCCACCATCCTTAGGAGAGTCAGTTGATCCGCCCGGATTGTTTATGCCATTCTCCTCTTTCTCGATTGCATCATCCAATTTCATATACTTGTCTGCTTGGTCAAGAAATTGTTGAAGTGTTGAAATTGGATTTCTATGCATGCTATCCCACAAAGGGCTCCGATAAGTTATCCTAGCAGATATTGCAACCATCTTCCCCTCGTCTCCTACATCAGTTGCTCTATTGGCTTCTCTCATGAATCTCTGTATATAATTCTTTAGAGACTCATCTTTTCCTTGTTTGATATCTGCCAAGTGGTTGGCATAAATTGGTGGAGTCCGGGCAGTGTTGAATTGTCTACAAAACTCCTTCCTGAATGCTTCTCAAGAGGTAATGGAGTTTGGCTTAAACTTCCAATACCATTCCTGGGCAGTATCCGACAATGTAGTCGGGAAAACTCTACACCGATAATCGTCACTTACTCCGAGCAATTCCATCTGGTCCTCAAATTTCCCAACATGTCTGATGGGATCTGCCTTTTCTGTATATACTGGCAGAACCGGTGCTTTATATTTTGCCAGTGGCTGGGCTGCTCTAATCTGGGCACAAAATGGGCTGCCACTCCGGTGGTCTATCGCATCTATCCCGGAAGGTCGTTTTGACAAACCTTGCACTGCAGCTGCTAGTACATCCAGTTGGGCTTGGATGGCTGGTGCAACTGATGAAGTTCCAAGATCTTGACCGCCTGGTCGGGCATTTCCATCTGGCGCGCTATCGTCAAGTATTTCTACTTGACTGGCAGGGTGGTCCAGATTTTGCCCTTCGACCGAGACGGTCCTCCTCTTGTTGGTGATAACATCCCTTAGATCCTTCCGAGAAGCATGCTCTTCTGGCCGATCGAACACTGAACTCTTCGATTTCCCAGAGGGCTTACTACACGGGACTTGCTCTCTCCTACTATGCTGCTGGTCGGGGTGCAGTGGAGGCCTTTCAGTATGTCCTGGGCAGTCTTTCCTTCCTTGTTGGTCGTTGCCCTCCTTTTCCTTTGACTGATCGGTGTGATGACTATCAGCCTCATCACGACCATGCCCATCTTTGAATTGTGAAGTCCTCTTATCTCGAGGAGTCCTGGTCTGATCCTGCCTGGGTAGAGTCTTTTTACTGCCCGATCGGTGACTTCCTGACCTCGAAGTTTCTGATCGTTGGCTCCTGGAGGGAGTTCTAGAGTGCTCCCTTTGCGTCGAGGCAGTTCTAGATCGGTCCCCATCATCTTCTCGACTAGGGGGGTTACTCCTGCTTCTGTCCGGTCCACGAGAATTGACTCTGTCAGTGGTCCTCCAATCAACATTATTATTTCTTGCTCCCTGGGAGGCTGCTCATGCTGCGGCTTGAGCATTGGCTTGGGCCAATTGGGTAGCCGCTTCTAGAGCAAGTGCTGCTTCATGATGTCTCCGGTCGACTTCTTCCTGTCGCTGTCTGAGCTCTTCGCTCCTGGCCTCCATATCGCACCTTTGCTGCTCTAACACAGCTCTCTGCTTGGCCATCTCTTCAGCGAAAGACTCCTACCGAGCATTGAATTGCATCATCTCTTCTTGGAAAGCGCCTATTGCTTCCTGGAGTTGTTCAACTTCTGGAGTGGTCTCCTCGAGAAACACCCTGGGCTCAGTCTCTGGGTTTTGCGGTCCAGGCTCTTCTGATATAGCATGCTCCTTTGACGTTCTTGCCTTTTTGGATGCCACATTGGTATTCTTGGGCGCCATTTCGATATGATAGTCGTGTGCTTCTTATCTTCAGGCTCTCAATGGAAGCACCAAAATGTTGACTGCATTTTTGGCCAACGACGTGTAGACGTCAAAAACGACAAAAACCTTCAAGAGAAATAAACGACACAGACGATTTTTATAGTGGTTCAGCCCCAATGTGTTGGTCATAGCCTAATCCACTTAGAGTTGTGATTATAGATCTGCACTCAAGATCAGATGAACCTGAGTCAACTGAGTTTCTTCAGTGCAGATTACAAGAATACAAGAATTCTCTCAAATACAAGTACTCTCTCTCTCTAGAAAATCAGAATTCGAATCAAAAGTTCAAAAGTCCTCTTTATGATGCCATAAGCCTTGTATTTATAGGCTCATGATCGTACAGATGGTATCCCCCCATAATTGGGATATTTTGTTATTCTCATTATATTTAATTTGCAATAATATTCATAATATAACAATATACTATATTCGTGGGATAAATGTAGAGTCCAAGAACTTTACTTAGCTAATTGTTTAGTAGTGTTATAGTATGTTTAGTGTTATCTTTGTTACTATGGATTTTTGGTTCAGACCGGGAATTATTTGGACACTCATAGTAGTACTTATAGATTTTCTAAGTTTAATCTATAGTTTAAGAATATTAAGTATAACCTAAGGTTTGATTAATGTGACTGATAGTAAGGATTATATTTATTATATTATAAGGTTTAGACATCAACCAATAGGATTTTAAGCACATGTTATGAATGGTGATTAAGGATTAAAGATTTTTGAGGATTTAATTTAATAAGGAGTAAAGTTTGAATGTTATAGGGTCAGTCAGCAGCTTTGAATACGTTGAGGGCTTAGTCAAGGCTGTTTACTCCATTCAAACTTAGCTAAAAATGTGTAATTTCGTGTTTAATTATTCAGCGTGTGCCGATATATCGCAGCTATAGGGGGCGATATATCGCAACACGTAAATACGGAAAACACGAAACGATGCACGGTCGCCTCGGGCATACTGGCCCAGGCGATATATCGCCTATAGGGGGCGATATATCGCCTCCTCCAGTATGTTTTCAAACGTTTTTGAATTCATTTCCTTTCAGCCATTCAAACTCCTTCAACAGTCCAGCATCTTTTGAACGAGTCTTCAGCCTCTGCTGAACGATTATTCAAATGATTTTCACCTAAAAAGCCATTATTTTTATTCAAGTAAAATCAAGATACTTTCATTCCCAAACTCTATAAATAGGACCTAGTACCCAACCATTATTCACCTTTTGCTCTAAGTTCAGAAGCTGCTAGTGTTAAGTGAGTGTGAGAGTGTAAACACCTGGTTTGGGAAAACTATAAGCTTAAACATCATAAGCTTATCAAACACTTTGGGAAGTGAGTTCTATAGTATTTCGGTGGAGATGTAGATTGGTCTTTCAAGTCTTTGAGGTAACCAAAACTCTAGTTCCTTTTTGTATTATGTTATTTTCTTTCTCATAGTCTTCTACTCAATCTCTAACCTTAATCTTCATTTTGGTTAGGGAATCTAAGTTCTTGAGCACATAAGTTCGGTAAGCGTGTTTCTCAAATGGTTTAGTCTTTCCATCTCTTTCATTTCATCTCCTTTCTTTAGACTCACTCTTTCTTATGGTTTTAGGAGTGTTCCAAAAAGTCCCAACTCAGTCCATTATATCCCGGTAACTTTGGTAAGGAAAATAGGCTAGAATCAATATGTTATGTGCTTATGTTATCTATATGTTTTATGTTATTAAGGTGTTATGATATGTATGTATATTTGTAGGCTTGGGCATATGACCCATATGACTAACAAGACCCCAAATGGATTATGGGCATATGACCTACTTAGCTAGTAGGACCCCACTAATTCCATGGGCATATGCTTGTTTAGTCTATGGGACCCCAAGTAATAATGGCCATTATAATAAGTGTATGTTATATGTATTATGTTAAGTCTTTATGTTTCTTATGAAATTATGCATATGACTATGTGTTAGATTTTCCTTGCTGGGCATTAGGCTCATTCCTTTCTGTTTTATGTGCAGGAAAATAAGCTTTAGAGGCGGTAAGATTCGTGACGCTTAGAGGATGTGTATCGATGGTGAATGGAATCAAGGGGCCGAGCGTTATTCGATTCGAGGATGTAGTCTCATTTTATGTTTTTATGGTTTTATGTGTATTTTCCGCTCCAATTATGTAATGTCTTTTATTTAAAATCATCTTTTGTTTTTAAAGACAATGGGATCCCATATCCTTATTAGAATTTTATTTATTTGTAAGTAACTCTTATTTTACAAGTTACTAAATAAAATTGTGGTATTTTCGTAAAAATGTAAGTTTTGTTAATGGTCCAAATAGTCTAGATTAGTAGGTCATTACAATAAACTGAGAGATTCCCGCACAAGCCAAGACCGATTCTTGTTGAAGCGTTTCTGGGATCTCTTGCGTAGCCCTGCTTTGTCTAGTCGATCCATATCACATTCAGGCTGATCGGCCAAACTTTCACTGGGCAGACACGCACCTAACTGGGCAGACATGCACTTAACTGGGCAGACATGCACTTGGCTGGGCAGACATGCACTTAACTGGGCAGACATGCACGTGGCTGGGCAGACATGCACTTGGCTGGTCGGACATGGTCATGACTGGTCGGATATGGTCATGACTGATCGGCCAAGGTCATGCCTGGGCAGACAAACATGTGACTGGTCGGACAAGGCCATGCCTGGGCAGACATACATGTGACTGGTCGGACAAGGTCATGCTTGGGCAGACAAACACATGACTGGTCGGACATGGTCATGCCTGGGCAGACAAACATGTGACTGGCCAGTCAAAATTCTTCACTGGTCTACCGGGTCACTCCTAAGCCAGATCACCCAACCATTCCTTGCCATTTGTCATTTCTATTGCCATGTCATCGAACTCCAATTTTTGGGGATAACACACATATTTTGCATATATAATATGTCTTTTACCTTAATCAGTTTTGCCATTAAATATTTATGTGTAAAATATATCATTAGCTTGACAATTATATAGATCAATATTTATGTTATGTGTTTCTCTCACGTGATTCATGTATAAATATATATATTCATATAAATATATATATTCTACATGTGCATACCTATATATATAATATGCTTATATATGGAAAAAAAATCATTTAAGATCATTTAAGCATATATATGATGGTAATAATATATATATGCATAATCATATATATATATGTCTATATATGTATGATAAATTAATAGATTAATAGATGATATATGCATATATTACAAAATTGATAAACACAATATTTCATTATAAATTAATCTATTTATAATGTACGTTTTTTTTAATTACTATGTTGATAATGCATGTTTTAATTTTTTCTAAATATATGTATATGTATATTTGTAAGTTGGTTTTTAAATTGCCATATCAATGTATTTAAATTTACTAATGTATTAAATATATTATTTATATTATATATACATAATGGATATTTAGTTTCCATATGCAAATTTATATTATTTTAAAATATAAATTTATATGTACTTATTTCTCCAAGTATTATGTAACCGTTAAGATATGGCTGAAAATATGGATGTTATTCCTACTAAAAGCACTGGTGGATCTCCCCGAACTCCAGGTTCGACCACAAAGAACCAATCCTCAAGGGACCAACCTGTGCAAGTTTCGGTTCCAACGGTTCCTGTGAACCATAATGAGAAACCAGAAAAATTCACTGTTGTGAATTTTAAGACCTGGCAGCAGAAAATGCTATTCTACTTAACAACATTGAATCTTGTGAGATTCTTCAAAGATGATCCTCCCACTGTTGGAGAGGACGAAGTAGATGTGCAAACTCAACATGTAGTTGAGGCATGGAAGCATGTTGAATCCCTTTGTAGGAATTCCATTCTGAATGGCTTGTCTGACTCACTGTCTAGTGTGTACAGTGTGAAGAAAATGACTAAGGAATTGTGGGAGTCTTTGGACCACAAGTACAAATCCGAAGATGCTGGAGCCAAGAAATTCTTAGTTGGCCAATTCTTGAACTTCAAGATGGTGGATTCCAAAAATGGGATAAGCCAAGTGCAAGATCTTTAGTTGATTATCCATGGAATACATGCTGAAGGGATGGTCTTGAGTGAGTCTTTCCAAGTAGCCGCTATTATAGAGAAGCTACCCCTGCATGGCTAGACTTCAAAAATTATCTGAAGCACAAGTGAAAGGAAATGAGTGTTTAAGATCTCAGTTGCAGACTTCGCATTGAAGGGGATAACAAAAGTGCTGAGATGCGATCCTCAAATCCCAATGCTGCCAAGGCTAATATGGTGGAGCATGACAAATGATCCAAGGGGAAGAAGCCTAAGGCCAAGCCATGGTCCAAACTAGGACCAAAAGGTGGAGTTTCAAAGAAGCCAAAATTCCAAGGGAAGTGCTTTAACTGCAACAAGACGGGGCATAAATCGTCAGATTGTAGACTACCGTAAAAGAAAGGAAAGTGTGCAAATTGGTAAAGTCCTTATATGGACTTAAGCAAGCTCCAAAACAATGGCATGAAAAATTTGACAGTGTCATGATGACCAGTGGCTTCAAAATCAATGAGTGTGACAAATGTGTTTATATCAAAAATACAAATGATGGATATATTATTCTTTGTTTGTATGTAGATGATATACTCATTGTCGGAAGCAACCAACGAATGGTAAAATCTACCAAAAATATGTTGAACTCAAGGTTTGACATGAAGGACATGGGACTAGCTAATGTAATTCTAGGAATAAAGATTACAAGGACGCCAGTTGGACTTAGTATGAGTCAGTCACATTATGTGGACAAGATTCTTGAAAAATTTGGTAAAAATGATTCTGGTGTGTCCAGAACAACAATTGACATAAGTCATCATCTGTCCAAGAATAAATGCGATAGTGTCTCTCAAGCAGAGTATGCTAGAGTGATAGGTAGTCTAATGTACTTGATGAGTTGTACAAGACCAGATATTGCTTACACTGTAAGTACTTTACGTCGATTCATGAGTAATCCAGGTATTGAACACTGGAAGGCAATTACAAGAGTACTTAGGTACTTGCGGTATACTCAAAACTATGGGTTGAACTATACCAGAGAACCAGCTGTTCTTGAAGGATATACTGACGCAAGCTTGATATCTGACATCCAAGATTCGAAAGGTACTAGTGGATATGTGTTCACTCTAGGTGGCGCAACTATTTCATGGAAATCATCGAAACATACTGTAATCACTAGATCCACGATGGAATCTGAGTTTGTAGCTCTGGATAAATGTAGTGAAGAAGCAGAATGGCTACATAATTTCTTGGAGGATATTCCAGAATGGCCTAAACCTGTGTCTGCAATATGGATATATTGTGATAACCAAGCAACAATTGGTCGGGTACAAAATGTTTTGTATAACGGTAAGTCTAGACACATACATCGATGACATAATACCGTTAGACAACTGATCTCAACTGGAGTTATCTCGATTGATTATGTGAAATCAAAAAATAACATTGCGGATCTGCTAACCAAAGGGTTAAACAGAGATCAAGTTGAAAAGACATCAAAAGGAATGAGACTTAAGCCCAAAAGAAATTAAGGTCGATATAAAGGAAACCCAACCTAGTTGACTGGAGATCCCAAGATCTAGGTTCAATGGGACAACCTAGTTATTGAGATCGAGTAGGATCACTGTGGGGGATTACCCCTACCCATTCCAATGCTGAAACAGTGATGCCCATTGTAAAAGAGGTTAATGTAATGCCCCAAATTTCCTAATATGGTTTAGGGCCTTGATTAGGAGGCCGGGATGGCCATAATTGATTTATTATGTTATTAAATGATAATATGCATGTGTTAGGTGTATTAAATATGCATGCGAACCCGTTTCTGAGTAATTGGGTGATTTTCATATTTTGGCCATTTCGGGCATTTTTGGCATATATGTGATATGTGTGTGGTGCTTTATTATTATTTGGTTATGCCAGGATTACCCAGCACAAGACAATCCTAGGAGGTAAGCTAGTGGGAAAGTCAAAATGGGGTATATGCATGACTTGGAGTAAGTCAAGGGGTATTTAGAGCATTACCGGGTTATTGGGTAATGGGAACAAATATTTGGTGATAAATTGGGAGTTAGTAAGATTAGGGGGAAATTCTGGAGGTTTTGACTATTTTGTCCCCGGGAGTGTTTTCGGGACCCCGAGTGTTAGGATATGGTTGAGGCTACTTAAGCTTGAAGTAACCTTTTAAAAGAATAAAAGAATGTTCTGTACGTTCTCTCTCCCTTAAAGTTCCATTTTCGTCTCCCGATCGCATTTTCGAAGGTAACTTGAGTTCTAAGACTCGGATTCAAGCGAGGATCGAGGCATAGCGATCCTAGGAAAGATTAGAAGCTTATTAGCTGGAGAATTTAGTTGGAAACAACTCAATTGGAGGTAATTCAAGATTTAAGTTTTAAGTTTTTAAAAGCTTTAAGCTTGAATTTGATTTTGTGTTTTGATGTGTTTTTGGGTGATTTGAGACTTGGGTTTTATGGGTTTTGGATCATGGGGATGTTTGGGAACTTTGATTTTGGGATTTGGAGATGTTTGGATAGGTTTTTGGAAGGTTTTAAAAGTTGAAAAACGAGGAAAAGTGGCTGATGCGAGGTTAGGTCGCGACCCTAGCTTGAAGAAGGTGGAGGAGGCTCTGCCAGGGGGGTGGGCCACGGCATGGTCCTTGTAGGGCTGTGGCCCTTAAGGGAAAAAATGCCAAATGTGAGTTTTTGTGATGGGAACTTAACTCTAAGGGCCTGGGATCGATCCTACTACCTAGTTGAGTGGGATTCGATGTCCCGGAGGCTTGGGTTGGGTTTGGAAGTATTTATTTACTCATTTTGATGAGGTTTTACATTATGGTTGTGACTAGGTTATCACTAGAAACTTGGAATCAGGGACGTTCTTGTGACTCATTTATTGGTAACCTGTGCTTGGACCAAAGGTAAGAAAACTGCACCCTGTGTATATATGACATGCATGGTTATTCTTGATGCATGTTGGATAGTTAAATGTGGCATGCATGGTTATTATTGAGGCATGTCAAGTGATTAAATGTGATGCATGTAATGCATGAGAAACATGTGATTAAGACATGCTTTTGTTGACCCTGATTTTGGTCAACTGACACGGAGTCAAAAATGCTTGATGTAGACAGATATGTTGAAATGAGAATAATGACAAAAACAGTAAAGCACACAAGAATTTATAGTGGTTCGGCCCCAGAATCTGGTAATAACCTACGTCCACTTGAGCTATTATTGATATAATATTTCAAAGGAGTGATCAAAGAACTAGGGTTCAATGAGTTTCACCAACCTCTGAAGAACAAAACAATATATCGAATGTGATAGCTCTAATTCACTCGTAAATCTCTAATCTCCAGTAATTAGAAAACCCAAAAGTCTCTTCCTTGAGCCATTTTTCTCTATTTATAGGCTCAAGGAAGATTACATGAATTAGTTACAGATATTCTTTCCTAATTAATCGGATATTCAGTAAATCATGGGAGATAATCTCGGATATGACGATGATCTCTATAAGATTATCTTTGAAATATCTGGAATGTACGACCATGCTGGTCGTGATAAAACTCAACTCCGTGCTTGCAATGTCTTACTGGTCGATAGTCGAACATAATTCTGTCAGGTGTCAGCCACATGTTAGAAATCACTTGCCACGTCATCCGTGCCTGTTTTTTGGATAACAACTTTATATACTGAATATGATATTGTTCAGAGCTTGAGCCTCTGTGGTTATGCATGATCCTGGTTGTGCTAGTAATTATTGAGTAAGCATGTCGAATGCCCTTTATTTGGATATTTGACACATGATATATGTTTGGTGGCATGGCTTACTTGTTTATGGCACTGACTTATTAGTTAGAATTGGCAATGGTGTTGGATCTGTCTGTGAAGCTGTGATTTACTAGTCAAGTTCACAACGGGTTGAACACTGGTTGTGTTTTACTGACCTAAGAGTCAGAAATGGCATAGTGTCATGAACGCAGGGCCAAATGAAGATTAGATCTAATCGATATCAGCGTTGAATGACTCATATGGGGTATTAATGCTGGACCAACTTGAAGGTCGATGAAAATTATAAGCGCTTGCCTAGTCTAAGACTAGTTACTAGAGCCAGGGCCTAAGGCCTAGGTGACTACTTGTCACATGGCTAGGAGGGTATGGGACCTCTGAGATGGACTTATCAGTCATCTAATCGAGATGGACTTATTAGTCATCTAATCGAGATGGACTTATTAGTCATCTAATCGAGATGGACTTATCAGTCATCTGACCGAGATAGACTTATCAGTCATCTATATGGAGAGTGACTTATTAGTCAACTTCACTTATCTGATTGAGATTGAATTGATAGTCATCCACTCAGGAGGGCATGATTTCTTATCCTAGATACCCATCATTACGTGGATTTGTTGCTTGTTTGACTTGGGCTATATCTGCTAGGCGTGTGCCTTATGATTTGATGACATGTTATCACTGTTCATGAGCATATTGAGTTTTCTTGCTGGGCTTCGGCTCACGGGTGTTATGTGGTGCAGGTAAAGGCAAAAGAAAGCTGGACCATCCTCGAGCTGGAGAGCTTAGGTGGCGATGTGTACATATGCAGCTGCTCGACCACCACGGCCGAGATTTGAAGAGGAACTAGGGTTAAACCCTGTTTTGCCGCTTAGATCGGCCTGTTGTAAATATTTTCTTGTAATAGACTCTGGAATTATATTTTCGGGATCCCAATGTTAATAGTAAACGTTCTAATGAAACGTTATATCTTAAACAAAATTTTAATCTCTAAACCGCTAATCATACTTAGTTACACGATTTTGGCCAAATGACTCGATTAGCGAGTTTAACACTGTTTACAAGGCACACCGTAACGGTCCCTGGAGTTTAGGGCGTTACAGTTAAGCTCAAGCTTTTAATGACCCTTACACATCGGAAGTCCAAGCAGAGTAATGCGGGATTGCTCTTAGATAAGAGGTCACCTATGTGAGAGAGAAGTGGGGTCGCTTCGAAGGAGAATTGTGGGGGGCTCAATTCTCTAAAACCTCTCACAGAACCAGGCAAATGTTCACGCCAAAATGAACATAACCATGAGAACCGAAACTATGCCGGAAATATATCTGTGTGAGATATATAATCGTTTACACAAATGACAGACCAGTTCAAAGACATCGCGTCTATTGATCAGTTAGTAAAGTAAATATATTCTCACAAGGGAAGGTTCAAAGGCTAACACCCACCTATCCTATGCAGGTATCAATCAGAGAACTCTATCACCTTGTTGTGTCAAGTCGTGTCGAGTCTTTGTTTCTTAATGTTGATCAATTTCATTCATGTGGGGGATTGTTGGAAAAAATTGAGTGAATGAAAAATTGATGCCTAAAATGGTAATGATTCAGCAAATCACTTTGATTAAAGATGATATTATCTGAATATTGTGTGATTTATTTTGATTGATTTTGGCAAATCACTTTGGTCAAAATTAAGATATCAAAATATTGTGTAATTAATTCTGATTGACTGTCAGAAAATCACTTTGGGTAACAACTGATATTACCAGAATAAGTGTGATTAATTCTGATTGATTATCAGAAAATCACTTGGGGTAACTGATGATATTACCAGAATAAGGGTAATTAATTCTGATTGATTTTCAGATATTAAGATACCAAATTTGTTGGATATTTGGGCATTAATGCACTTGATTCACACATTTTTCAACTCTCCATGAAACCTATAAAAGGAGGCTTCTCCTCTCATTCTAGGACACAGATACAGAGTATCACACACTTAGTCTTTCTTTTCTCTTCAGTCTGTGTAGTATTTTCTGGTGATAGAGGGAAGGTTCGTTTTGAGTTCGCCTAAGCAGACGCAGTGGTGCATTCGTCCTGCTTGATAGCTGTTGTATCCTGGGAAGTGGTTGCTCACGAATCCTCTAGCACCGTTCAGGTAGAGGGGGCAAATCTGCTTTAAGGAAAGCGTTTCGCGTGCCAAAGCTTTGGTTTATTCTTTATAGTGTATTTTTGTATTTCTGTTCTTCAATTAAATATATTAATATTTCGTTCTTCTCTACTATATTATTTCTAACACAGATTAGTTCGAGATTGGAAAACTTTATTTTTTTTAAAATGTGCTTTTAAAATAAAAATCTGAATTTATAGTTTGAAAAATGTTTTTGAAATTGTGATTGGTACAATATCTAAAAAATGTTTTTGAGTTGAATATGTGATTAGTAGGGAATCTGAAAATATAAAAAAGTGATATATTTGTAGGACTTTAGGATACAATAATCTGTAACTAGAGAAAACGTGAACGTAATTTTCTTGTTTTTGATTTTAGAACACAAAATTAGAATACTGATTTGAATTTTATTTTCAAAACTATCTTACCAATCAGTTATTATTGTATGTTCTACTGCTTTCAAGATTTTAAAATGGTTCTCTTCTAAATTAGTAACACCATTGTAACTTGAAAACCAAAATGTAACATTTCCGACAAAGTCTCTTGCTAAATCCATATGAATTCCTACCAATACCATTGATTAGAGCCAAATCCATTATTGGACCAACTTCGAAGACTGCTAAAGAAGGAAAGGATAAAACGTGATCGCCAGAAAACCTCGTAATCCAAAACTTCTTTAACTCTTCCCAACAACAGTGAACCATATTGCTACCTCCAGTCCACAACATTAATTTCAAAACCCAATATTTCACTTCTGTAATCATGACACTATTAGCTATCATCATATTGAACTAGGTTTTGGAATTAACACCATATTATTAAAAATGAGACTTATAAATACCATATAACAATTAACTCTAATTAGGGTTGAACTTTTGACCCGAAAAACCCCCAAACTCGCCCGACCCGAAACCCGAAAACCTGTTTATCGGGAAAACCTGTCGGATTCGGGTTAAATTCGACCCGAACCCGACAAAAGTCAGGTCGGGTTTGGGTTTGAAATTTGTTAAAACTCGAGTTCGGGTTCAAACCCGAAATTAAAAAAAATGGTATTTTTGAAAAACGTGTAAAAAATGGTATTTTTGTAAAATTTGGCTTTTCGGCCCAAAACCTAATTGGCCCAACGCAACCCAAAATCAAACCCCAAATTCGAAAAAGTGGTATTTCATGAAAAAAAGTGTAAAAAATGGTATTTTTGCAAAATTTGGCTTTTCAGCCCAAAACACAAATGGCCCAGCCCAACCCAATCAAACCCGAAACCGATCCCAAATAAAACCTGAAACCCGAAACCCAAAAATCTGACCTGTGTGCACCCCTAACTCTAATCTTTATAAAACCATATTTTTATATTGTTAATCAAAAATTTTAAATGCCATATTTAGTGAAAATTATCTTCCTTTTTTTATGTGTTGGGCTTTGATGATTTTTGGCACCTCTGGCAAGCCTCACTATGCTTTCACGTCCTTTCATTGTATCATTTCTTTTCTTTGGAAAGTGAAATACATTATAACACACTCATTACTTATTCGTAACTTGTATTTGTAGCCCCTCAGTTGGTAAGTTGTAACTCGTATGTTAACACTTGAAACGTTCTTGTATACAATATATTTGACCAACTCAAAACATAGAAAAGGAATACCAAAAATGGCAAGTCACAAGTAAATATATCTTGTAACATTAAATTCAATAGGGAAATTTTATGTTATATGCATGATAACTTAGTAAAATTTTTTAATATACCAACATAAGTTACTATCCTAAATATATGACAATTTTAATTTTTTAGACAAAAATATCCCTAAACACCCATTTTCTCTCTCAATCCAAACTCTATCTCTCTAACATCTCTCATTCTCTCACTCTCTTACTCTCTCTAACATTATAATCTAGTAGATCTCGAAAAAAAATACCAAAATTAAAAAAAAATCATCTGAAACCGACATTTGAATGAAAAAATATAAACTTCCAAAGTTTTCGTCAAATTTCAGTGGAGAGCATTGAAAAAGCATCGTTTTGGACAAAAATTAAATTTTCATGATTGCATCACAACAACATCGAAACACCATCGATTTGGCAACGAAACACCATCGATTTAGCCAAAAAACAAGTTTTCATGATTGTATCACAAAAGCATCGAAACACCATCGATTTTGTATCGAAAAAGCATCGTTTTGGCCAAAAATCAAGTTTTCATGATTGGATCGAAACACCATCGATTTTGCATTGAAAAAGCATCGTTTTGGCCAAAAAAAGTTGTTTTTATGATTGCATCGCAAGAGCATCGAAATACCATCGATTTTGCATCGAAATTTCATCGAAAAAGAATCGTTTTGGCCAAAAATCAAGTTTTCATGATTTCATCGCAACAACATCAAAACACCATCGATTTTGCATCGAAAAAATATCATTTTGTCAATTTTTTTTATGATTGCATCGCAAGAGCATCGAAAAAGCATCGTTCTGGCCAAAAATTAAGTTTTCATGATTGCATCGCAACAACATCGATTTTGGATAAAAAAAACATCGTTTTGGCAAAAAGACAAATTTTCATGTTTGCATCGCAAGAACATCGAAACACCATCGATTTTGCATCGAAAAAGCATTGTTTTTGCCAAAAATCAAGTTTCATGATTGGATCGAAATTGCATAAAAAATGCATCGTTTTGATGCAATTTAGATGTTTTTTTATGGTATTTCCATGCAAAACCGATGGTGTTTCAATGCTCTTGTGTTGAAATCATGAGAACTTGTTTTTTGGCCAAAACGATAACTTTTCGATGCCAAATCGATGGTGTTTCGGTGCAAAGTCGATGGTGTTTCAATGCTTTTGCGATGCAATCATGAAAACTTGATTTTTTTCCAAAATGATGCTTTTTCGATGCAATTTCGATGCTCTGCACTGAAATTTGTCGAAAATTTTGGAAGTTCATATTTTTTCACTCAAATATCGGTTTCAGATGATTTTTTTTTTAATTTTGACATTTTTTTGAGATCTACAAGATTAGAATGTTAGAGAGAGTGAGAGATGTTAGAGAAAGAAAGTTGAGATTGAGAGATAAAATTGGTGTTTGAATGTTAGAAGTATTTTTGTCTAAAAAATTGAAATTGTCACATATTTGAGATAGTAATTTATGTTGGCATATTAAAAATTTTTACTAAGTTATAATGCATATAATATGAAATTTTCCATTCAATATAAGGGTAGGATTTTTAGTTGAATATGTTTGACCTCTTCTTACCTGCTGCCCTTTTAAAGTTTGGAAGTGAAGCTCTATGTCCCAAAGTCACAGAATGTCCAACCAACTAGGAATCTGAAGCCAAGGGCAACTCCAAAGCATCTAGCAGTCATGTCAGAGTTGAAGTGTAACGACCCAAATTTCCTAATAAGGTTTAGGACCTTGATTAGGAGGCCGGGAGGGCCATAATTTATTTATTGTGCTATTATGTGATTATATGCATGATTATGTGGGTCATATTATTATATGATGATAAAGGCATGCATGGGGTTATATACTCTGTTGTGAGGGTATTTTGGTAATTTGGCTCATTGAGAGCGTAATTGCATACTTGTGTGTATATTGGTAGGCTAATGTTGAGACCACATTATTATGTGGGTATGTCTGCAGCTTGTGGCTAGAGGCGATCCTAACAAGCGGTTTAGCGGGAAAGTCACAGCGGGGAGTTATACCCGGCTCGTTGTGATACTGGGGATGTATCTGGGAATTTGGAGAATATATATTGGAGACGATTTGATATTGAGAAATATAATTGGTGACTAATTAGATGATGGGAATTAAGTGGTAAATATTTAGGACACTTGAGGAGTTAGTGGGAATTGGGAGCAATGACTAAAATGCCCTTAGGATATTTAAAAGCTTGGTTTAATTGGGAGGGCAATATGGTCATTTGACTATAAGGGATAAGTAACATCTGCCTTTATGTCTTAGTGGAAGTTGTAGATTAACTCAGAAGCTTAAGGAAAAGAAAAGAAGAAGGAAAGAAAGAAAAACAGGACACCTAGAGTTATCTCCCTCTCTCTCATTCGGTTTGTTCTTCTCTTCATCATCTTTCTGTGAGTTTTGGAGCTGGGTTCTTAGAGAAAGTTCAGATTGGAGTTTGGGGCTAGAGACTTTGGTGAAGCTAAGGAGTTATCAGGGATTGGTTACTCAAATGAGGGACTTGAGCTTTGGGGATTGAGGAGCTAAGGACTGGAGGGATATTAGAGGCAACCTAAGTTGGGCTCTCCATAAAAGGTACGCGCTAAGGTTCAGACGGGATCGTGCTTGAGGATCAATTGAACGAGCTAGCGAAATCTAAAGGTAAGAAAGCTGCACCTGATTATGTGGTTAGGTTGGGACTAAGTGTTCCCTATGTTTGTATGCACTGTTATGTGAATGTGATTAACCATTTGAACATGATGGGACTAAGAGCTCCCTATATTAGTATATCATGTCATGAGGTGGTATTATGCCATGGGACATGCGATAACCAGCCTAAGGGTGTCAGAATCAATATTTGCGCACAGGGCGCGGCTCGGCCACTGGTAGCTGAGGCAGCTTATTTATCACTGAGCTCGGTTAAGCTGGCCGGAGTCAGTGAGTATTACACTGGGGGCGGCCTAAGTGAGCCGAAGACAGTGGGTTAAATAGAGGGTGCGACCTAAGGGCGCCGACCTTGAATATTACTTGATGGATGTGATAAACTGTTGATTATGAATGTGAATATTGCGTTATGGATATGATTTGCTGATTGTCTGGATGACAAATTGTTAATTTGTTGAGTGTTATCACTGGTTTGATAAATGTTGTGAATTGCTGAATTCCTGGTTATGCATTGTGGAATATTTGATTATTGATGTTGATCTTGCCATGATATCATGCTTTCTTGCTGGGCCTCGGCTCACGGGTGCTACGTGGTGCAGGTAAAGGCAAGGGTATGCTGAATCAACCATGAGTTGGAGAGCTCTGGGGGCGAGGTGTACATTGTCAGCTGCTCGGCCACCACAGTCGGGGAATTGTACAGGGACGGAAACCTAAAATGTGTATTTTACCATTAGAGTGGCTTGAATTATTTATAACTTTTGAGATTTGCTGTAACTGAATCATCTAAACCCTGTTTTGAGTTTCCCTGTATTGAACTGCCATTTTTAATGAAAATAGCCTGTTTGTGACCAAAATCTTTTATTCCTAATCCGTTGATGACGTTGGGTTCACATTTTGTTTAAATGACTTGATTAGCAGATCTTGCACTATTTTAAACACACAGTGTAACAATCTTGGTTATCCAGGGCATTACATGAAGATTGCAGATTCTTCAGACTAATAATAACAGAGAAACCACATCAGCCAGAAAAGTAAAGAACAGGAGTGGTAGAAAGCTAAGTACTTGTTTGGTATTATCTATGTATTTTGCCCATTTGAGAAGAAAAACAAAAAAAAGGGTGGATAATTTAAGAGCACTAACAAACAAACCACAGATAATTGCAGCTAACTTGAGGAAAGCACATGTTTCATTGCATCCTTGAATTAAACCAACTAAGAAGGTTGAGATCAATCTCCATGGTAGCAAAGAACTCCCTCTCATAATCAATGTAACATTATGTATATAAGTCCAGATAGTTTATTTTCACAACCAGGGAGCAGCATGGATAGTAAAGAGTAATGATATGCAGTGTCTTCCAATCAATCTCGTATATTTCATATGGGACCACTGTTTAAAAAAATAGTACATTGTGTAATGTTTTGGTGTATATTTTGTGGGAAAATATCATTACTCGGATAGTAAAACGTAAGTTCCTTTAGTAGAAATGCATGCCATATAGTTCATAATCAAAGGAAAAGAGCCAATAAACCAAGCACACTTAGACATCCAACCAAATAAGTGCTTGTTTAGAACAGGACTGGTAGAAAGCTGTGGAAAAAGAGTCTTTTTTTATATATATTATTTATGAGGAATAAGGCCTTTAAATAGGCACTAGACACTGTACAACTCTAACAAATCTGGTAGTTAATACCAAATATACAAAAAATAATTACAAATATTCTAGGATAAATCAATTAGCCTAATCAGAATAATCTAATTATAGTATCTACTACAATTATACAACTATACTAAATAAATGCAAAAAATAGAATGTTTTCTACACCCTCCCTCAAGTTGGTGCATAAAGATTCCACATGCCCAGCTTGCAAACTAACTCGTTAAAAACTTATTTTGACAAGCCTTTGGTTAACATATCAGCTTGCTGCAGTTTGCTAGGAATGTACACACCGCATAGCTCTTTTCCATCGATCCTTTCTTTGATAAAGTGTCTATCCACTTCAACGTGTTTGGTCTTGTCGTGATGAACTGGATTATGTGCTATGTTGATTGCTGACTTACTATCATAGTACAACTTTAAAGGCTTAGTTTGTTGCAGCTTTAATTCTTCGAATATTCGTTTGATCCATGACAGTTCACAAACTCCCTGAGCAAGGGCACTCAATTCTGCGAGCTACCACTGGTTGTTTTTTACTCTTCCATGTGACTAAATTCCACCATACTTTAGTACAATATCTAGTTGTTGATCTTCTATCTTCAACTGAACCTGCCCAATCTGCATCTGTAAAAGCCTCAACCCCTATTTCTTCATTCTTTTGGAACAGTAATCCATTTCCTAGTGTTCCTTTTAGGTACCGCAATATCCTATATACTGCCTTCATGTGTTCCTCTAATGGATTATGCATGTATTGAATAATTAGGCTCATGGCAAATGCAATATCAGGCCTTGTGTGGGATAAGTATATTAGCTTTCCCACTAATCGTTGATACATTCCCTTGTCAACTGTATCTTCTTTAATTAACTCCTTGTATTTTCTCTTTGGTTCGACTGGTGTTGCTACAGGTTTGCAACCACTCATTCCAATTTCTTTGAGTAGATCAAGCACATATTTCCTCTGAGATACAACAATTCCTTTCTTTGTTCTTGCAACCTCCATACCCAGAAAATACTTCATTTATCCAAGGTCCTTTATGTCAAACTCTTGGGCTAGTAGTCTTTTGAGTTCCACTTGTTCTCTAAAATCATTTCCTGTTAGTATCATGTCATCGACATAGACAATAAGTGTAATGCCCTGGTTACCCCAGAACAGTTACGGTGAACAGCGAACCGGAAATTTGACTCGCTACCCAAGCCCTTTGGTTAAAAACGTGCCTCTAAGTGTTATTAACAGGCTAAGGTAGAAAACCAATAAAAAAGAAATGATGCATTTTATTAAATACATAAAACTGTTAATGGGCCCATAAAAGTTATTTACAACTCAAAATTGTCACTACTGTTTCAAATTTACAAACCCGCCGACCTATGCGGCAAAAATAGGGTAAACCCCCTAGTTCCTCTGAGAACTCCTTGGCCGTGGTGGTCAAGCGGCCGCATATGTACACATCACCACCTAAGCTCTCCACTCAAGGCTGGATGAGCTTTTCTTTCCCTTTACCTGCACCACATAGTGTTAGAGAATATATTTTATTGCTCAATGGAAAAGTGGAAAAACCAATAATACAACTCTATGCATAGAATACAATGGACAAGATGATAGATAAATAGGTTTACAACTCAATGACCAACAATACAAGTAAATGTAGAGAAGAGAGAAAGAAGAGAATTATTAGAACTAAAACTCTAAAACAAGAGATACCAATAAATATGTAAATAGAAATAGAAGAAGAGGATTACAAACTAAAAACAATAATAATATAAGAAGAACAACTGAATGAAAAGATCAATGAAAAACACAAACTCACACTCAACCAAAGTGTAGAGTAATGGGGATCACCAACTTGAACAAAGTTCAAAATCTTTGTCCAAAAGCTTATTTCCCCCTATTCTCTAAGCACTAAGGGATCTCTCAAGGAAATAACTCTCTGGAATAATCAAGCCTCAAGGTGTATTTTTCAGCCAAGTGCTTTGTGGATGAAAAATAGTGTCTTACAAGTGAGCATTAGGCTCCTATTTATAGAGTTTGAGATACCCTTTGGATTTCAAATTCCATCAACCCCCATGGCTGTTACCAATGTTTAATCGGATTAATATAGAATTAAAATTGAGATTTGGGAGTTATTTGGGTTTTTGGAACCGTTCAACACATTTGGAAAAAACTGAAAAATTGGCCTGAAATGCACCTATGGCCGCGGCCACAGCCCAGTTTCAGCACTTGAAAATGTGCTGTTTTTCCAAACGGTTCCAAACCCTCCCAAATGATTTTGTAACTCCCAAAACACATTATTGGGGTTAAAATCATATCTCCAACAACCATATTTCATTATGGCTTTATGAAATCCAATCTCAAATGTGTAACATATAATATACACATTATTGGGTAACATTTGGGAGTTACAAAATTGTAACTGATTTTGTAACTCCAAAATATGTGACATTTGGGCACACACATGTGTCCACTTTTGTGACTCTCAATAATATGTTACAAGGTGTGACAAATCACATTTTGTCACATTATTTAATCTAATATTATATTATATGAAATAATATAACATTCCCCCACTAGATTAAATAATCACTTTTTGTAACACTTATTTAATCAATCAAACATTATATTAAAATATATAACATTCCGCCACTTGATTAAATAATCACTCTCTATAGAAACATTTGCATTGGTGCATAAAGTAAAATGTCTTTTGACTTGAATTTCATCTTAGTGTAATTATCACAAAGTTTGTTGAAATTTTGGTTGCCAAAGCATTGAACCACTATCCCTTGATAACAAACCGGTGATAACACACACACATTTGCTATGTTCACTTGAGACCTCAATGTCTCGCTTTTGCACCGTTAATGGCCATGTGCACATTCCATTCATAGACTTTTCTTGAGAATGAATCCCAATTCTCATGAGGGGCGGCACCACCCCTAGGTCTATATTGGTAGAACTCTTATAGTATTTTGTTACCCTAAAATACTTATATTTTCAAGACTGAGTTCTATTAGAAAACCTTTCGGTTTTAACCCTCATTTTGGTAACACACTTGTACTCATATCTCAGATGGGACAAAATTTGAGTACTACTATTTATTCACTTGATTGACTTGTTATTACCTATTGAACCTAATACTAGTTTGGTTACTAGTATTAAGATAGGTTACCATCAACCGTGAATCTCTTTAGGGAGTCTAAGTCCCATCCCTTGAGATGTAGAAATGATTCCATTTGAATCATTTCTTTTCTCATGTATGCATACTTAGACACTCTCGTTATTTTATTCAAACTTTGTTGCTAGCCATAGTTTGATTAAAATAGTTACCCCCTTTAAAATAGTGATTTTGTAACGACCCCAAATTCGCTAATGAGGCTTAAGGGCCTTGATTAGTGTGCCAGGAGGGCATTATTGGATTAAATGTGATTTAAATGTATAATTGTATGATTGGATTGCTTTTATAATTATATTGATATTAATGTGATATATGTGAATATGGTAATTGTGAGAACCACATTATTATGTGGGTAGAACTGCAGAGCACGACTCGAGGCGATCCTAGAGCTAGATAGCAGAAAAGAAAGTCACAACGAGATTTAATAATTGACTTTGGATAAGTTAAGGGTATCTTAGGTATCGGGTAGCTATTTAGACTATTGGGTTATGAAAATAAATATATGGAGATATATTTGAGGTCAGGGAGTCTAAGTGGGAATATTGGGGGATTTTACTGTTTTGCCTTCGACGACGTTTCCGGCACCCCGAGCCTTGGGATTAACTTAGCGGGTAAGACAAAAGTTAGGAAGTCTTTAGAAAAAATATAAATCGACTTATTTCCTTCCTCAGTTAGACTTCTCTCTCAAGGAACACTCAAGAAACATTCAAGAGGAAAAACAGAGGAAAATTCTTAAGAAATTGGAGTTGTAGATTGTTGGGAATTCAGAGGAATTCAGGGGGAATTTAGAGGCTTAGCTCAGTAAACAATCCAGGACTAAATCAAGACTAAGGTAAGGGTTAATCCATGTGTTTTTCTGAAGTTTAACTTTGTGTACCAACTGGTTATTGAGGTACTGTCCAATTATTGATTAGGGTGGAATTGAGCTGGAAACTTGGGAATCAGCTAGACTTTGGATAGAGGAAAGGTTCTGTTAATAAGGTAAGCTTTACTCCATGAATTAGAGGTTTGAATTTGAGTTCTTGACTGGTTAGTTTTGGGAGTTTATGTTCTTGGGTTTCAGAAATTAAAAAGAGAATTCTAGTGTGTGTTGGGCTGGGTTTTCTGTGGAATTATGTTGTTTAAGCTATGCTAAAAGTGTTGGGATTGTTGGGTGTTGAAGTAGGGGGCTTAGAGGTGGTTTTGGCTGAGGTTTTGAGCTTTGAAATGGTGGGTTTTCTGGGCACGAAGGGAAGGGTCGCGACTCTGTTCTAGAGCGCTGTGGCCCTAGGATGAAGAAAAGCCAAGGAGGCTCAGCCAAGGGTGGGCGCCGCGGCGCCCAAAGCAAGGGTCGCGGCGTGTGTCTTTGCCTGGGAGGTCCTTGGTTCTGTTTTGAGGCTGGGGTCGCAGCTAAGCTTCAAGGGCCACAACCCTTGGTTTTCCACTTGATCTTTTAGGGTTTTTAAGGATTTAGATCAAGCCTAGTAAGCTTGGGAACCATTCCACCACTGTGCTTGGTGGGATTTGTTTTCCCGGAAGTTAGTTTTGTAACTGGAAACCCTAACTTGAGTATTAATGAGGCCCTATACTTTGCTTGTGACTAGGTGATAAAGGCTTAGGCTCGGGAGCAGATCGTGCTTGAGGGGCGTTGCTCGTAATCCCAAAACCGTAAAGATTAAGGGTAAGAAAACTGCACCTGGTTGAATATATGTGACAGGACTAAGGGTTCCCTATGGCAAATGCTTGGAAATGATGGTATTATGCCATGCAAGCTATTTAGTGAACCAACGGCCTAAGGGTGCCAAGGGTTACACTAGCGCACAGGGCGTGGCTCGACCACTGGTAACTGAGGACAGCTTATTATGCACTGAGCTCGGTTTAAGCGGACCGGAGTCAGTGGGATAAACATAGGACACGGCCTAAGTCGTCGGCCCTAAGTATTATGTGATATGAGTGAAATAAGTGATTGATTGCATCTTAGATCTGAATATATGTGATGAATATCTATTGTGGATTATCTGATGAGAGTTCATGCTTAATGAATTAACTGTCTGATATAATTGAATGTGTTGTATATGATGTTTTCTTGCTGGGCCTTGGCTCACGGGTGCTACGTGGTGCAGGTAAAGGCAAGGGTAAGCTTGATCAGCCCTGACTGGAGAGTTCTGCGAGTGAAATGTACATAGCCAGCTGCTCAGCCACCTCGGTTGAGGTGTAGACAGGGACGCAAGACCCAGAAATTGTTTATTTTGCCTTAGTACGGCTAACCTTTGTTTTTTGTATTTTTGGGAGTCTGTAGATTAACTTTTAACTCTGTTTCTTTTGGGATCCCGTGTATGTAAGTAACAGTTTAATTATATAAAATGAGTCTTTTGAGACCAAAACCTTTTTAACCCTAGCTCTTTCTTGTTTAATGACACGTTTTTAAAATAATGACTTGATTAGCAAGTCTTGCACCATTATAAATACACAGTGTAACGGTCTTGGCTATCCAGGGCGTTACAGATTTTGACCATAGTCAACACCCCCACTATTTTATAGTTTAATCTCCAAGATAAACATTTGAATATTAATTCTAGAAATCTCTTTGTTTCTAAAACTCTCCTTTATGTTTTAAATTGATTCCTTCTTGAATCAAAATATTACAAACAGTAACTTTAGACACCAAGCATATCTAGATTTATCCAGTCTATACATATATAGCCAATGTGATTTAGAATGTGGAATTCCAAATCACCTATTTGATAGAATGACCAAATTAATCAATTAATTAACAATAAATTGATTAACTTTGGAGCATCATCCCCACATTTCTCACATAGTGACAATAAAACATCACTTTAAAATATAAATCTCTTCATTTCTAATAAGTCATTTATCCTCCAAGATAAATCTAGACATATGATTCTCAAAGTTCATCATGAGTCCTTAAGCTTCATGATAAACACTCAATAGATCAAGATAAAAAACCTCAATGTTTATCTTGATTCACTTACTTGCTAAAGCAAGGCACACTTATTTGAAAGTAACTTTCACTCGGTTGCTTTCTTTTATATATTTCACAAAATAAAATGTGAACACGTGTAATGTGAGAATTTCTCAAACAAATAATTACATTATGAAATAATAGGTCTACACACTTACCTATTATTTTAACAAGTTCATTTTGAAACTTTGTTAATGTCTCACACAAATGTATCATAGCAAAATAAAGAATTATCATAGAATAATACTTTAATTTTATTGATAGCTTTCAAGAGTACAAGCTTTATTACAATAAAATTTTTCCAACAAGGCACATAAACATGGTAATCATGCTAGGATCTCTTCTTCATTTTCTATAGCATTTACCTCATTCTCATGTGGGTCTTTTTGGTACCTACATACTCTAGCATAGTGCCCGAGTTTTTCACAAACAAAACAATGACCTCTCACGTCTTTGAATTGTCCATGATCTTTCTTTGGACCTATAGGGTTCCCAATACCCCTTTTTTTTTGTTGCCCTTTGGATGCTTGTGTGAAACCACATTGGTCTTGGAAGTCTCATCTTTAGACTCATTCACACCCTTGTCTCTTATCCTCGATTCCTCTTCAATTCTAATGTGTTTTTGGATCTCTTCCAAAGTGTAATCCTCATTCTTATAGAGGATTCTTTTCCCATAATTTTTCCACTATTGCACCAACTTTGAAGGCCTCAGGAAGCTCAATCTTGAGAACTTTCAACTTGTTCACAATCACTTGTAACTCATGAATTTGAGGTAAAAGAGTTTTCCCATCAATGAAAGAAAATTCAAAATATTGAGAAATTAAGAACTTTCTTGTACCTTCTTCCTCAGCCTTGTACTTACTCTCCAAGGCATCCCAAATCTCCTTCGCGGATTTGGTATTGGTATAGAGGTCATATAGCCTATCAGATAGGGCATTAAGGATATGACCCCTACAAAGAAGGTTGTCATCTTCTCTCTTCCTTCTTTTCTCCACCTCCACGGGAGTGTCTTTATCGGATGGCTTGGCTAGAGGTGCCAAGGATGACTCAAGGATGTAGGCTATCTTGAGTGTTGTCAAAAGGAATTTCACCTTGTCTTGCCACCTAGTAAAATTGGATCCATCAAACCTATCCAACCTCACTAGGTCTTGGTTCATGATCTTGATGGTCTCCCCTTCCATTGAAACAAAGAGAAGAAGCTTTTGATTGTTAGAGAATATATTTTATTGCTCAATGGAAAAGTGGAAAAACAAAAAATACAACTCTATGCAAAGAATACAATGGACAAGATGATGGATAAATATGTTTACAACTCAATGACCAACAATACAAGTAAATGTAGAGAAGAGAGAAAGAAGAGAATTATTAGAACTAAAACTCTAAAACAAGAGATACCAATAAATATGTAAATAGAAATAGAAGAAGAGGATTACAAACTCAAAACAATAATAATATAAGAAGAACAACTGAATGAAAAGATCAATGAAAAACACAAACTCACACTCAACCAAAGTGTAGAATAATGGGGATCACCAACTTGAACAAGGTTCAAAACTTTTGTCAAAAAGCTCATTTCCCCTTATTCTCTAAGCACTAAGGGATCTCTCAAGGAAATAACTCTCTGGAATAATCAAGCCTCAAGGTGTATTTTTCAGCCAAGTGCTTTGTGGATGAAAAATGGTGTGTCTTACAAGTGAGCATTAGGCTCCTATTTATAGAGTTTGAGATACCCTTTGGATTTCAAATTCCACCAACCCCCATGGCTGTTACCAATGTTTAATTAGATTAATATGAAATTAAAATTGAGATTTGAGAGTTATTTGAGTTTTTGGAACCGTTCAACACATTTGGAAAAAACTGAAAAATTGGTCTGAAATGCACCTGTGGTCGCGGCCACTGCTCTCTGTCCCCCAGGCCGCGGCCACCATCATTCAGTGGCCGCGGACACAACCTAGTTTCAAAACATGAAAATGTGCTATTTTTCCAAATGGTTCCAAACCCTCCCAAATGATTTTGTAACTCCCAAAACACATTATCGGGGTTAAAATCATATCTCCAACAACCATATTTCATTATGGCTATATGAAATCCAATCTCAAATGTGTAACATATAATATACACATTATTGGGTAATATTTGGGAGTTACAAATTTGTAACTGATTTTGTAACTCCAAAATATGTCACATTTGGACACACACATGTGTCCACTTTTGTGACTCTCAATAATACGTTACAAGGTGTGACAAATCATATTTTGTCACATTATTTAATCTAATATTATATTATATGAAATAATATAACACATAGCACCCATGAGCCAAGGCCCAGCAAGAAAACACAATAATGCATATAGATATTATCAACTGATTATTATTATAATCACGCAGAGCTTATAGCTCTTAAACAGATGAGTGAATATCACTTGAGGTTCTAGTAAACCATAATGAGTGACTGACAAGCAAGTCACTAATTTAAACAGAAGAGTGACTTGCTGGGTAAGTCACTAGCTTAAACATATGAGTGACTGCTGGGTAAGTCACTAGCTTAAATAGATGAGTGACTGTTGGGTAAGTCACTAGCTTAAACAGATGAGAGACCGATGGGTTAGTCTAGTCTCACAAGCGCTTTTAGTTTTCATCGAACTTGAGGTCGGTCCGACATTAACGC
Organism: Humulus lupulus; assembly: GCF_963169125.1. Taxonomy (NCBI): domain Eukaryota; kingdom Viridiplantae; phylum Streptophyta; class Magnoliopsida; order Rosales; family Cannabaceae; genus Humulus; species Humulus lupulus. The sequence goes on along the minus strand of NC_084799.1, from coordinate 19,474,566 downwards.
TCTTCTGAGTCATTTAATGCAGATGTCGATTAGATCTAATCTTTATTGGCTTGTGTTGAACACGCTAAGGCCGTCCTGACTTATCAGTCAGCACTGTGTGACCAGTGCCCAGTACCACTGCCGAACTTGACTAATAAGTCCCAGCTTCACAGTTGATACTGACACCTTTGCCAAATCTGACTAATTAGTCAGTACCATGCACAAGTGAGCAAGATTTGCTAAGCATTTAATAATCAATCCATGTCCACATTTACACAATCAACATGCCTAAGGAATAACCATGCATGTCACATATGGGGTGCAGTTTTCTTACCTCTGATTCGAGCGAGAATGAATAAAAGAACGACCCTTGAGAACGATCTGACTTTTAGTCCTTTAGCGGTCACCTAGTCATAACCAAATAAGGGATTCCATCAATAAAATGAATAATAAAAGATTCCCAGACCAAGACCTAGCCTTCGGGACATCGAATCCTATTAAATCGGGTAGTAGGAACGATCCCGAGACCTAAGGTTTAAGTTCCCATAATTAAAACACAATTTTGGCCAAAAATGCCCTTAAGCGCTGCGGCCCTACACTAGCCTTGCACCGCGGCCTGCCCCCAAACAGAAACCAAACCCACCTCTGCCTGTGCCTAGCACCGCGGCGCTCCTCCTTGTGCCGCGGTCCTAACTGCTCAGGCAGCAAGCCACCTCCTTCATCGAGCCTAGACCGCGGCGCCCTAGAACAGAGTCGCGACCCTACCACGAGCCCAGCCAAACCTCATTTTCCTTCATTCCAAACTCTCCAAAAACATACCTAAACACTTCCAAATCATCAAATCAAAGTTCCCAAGCTTCCCAATGATCCAAAACCATCAAATCCCAAGGCTCAAACGAACCAAAAACTCAACGATTTACAAAATCCAATTCTAAGCTTAGAAACTCTAAAAACTCAAAACTTAAAACTTAGATTACCTTTGATTGGGTTGTTTCTCGTCAAATCCTTCGGTCAAGAAGCTTCTATTCTTTCCTAGGATTGCTATGCCTCGATCCTCGCTTGATTCCGACTCTTAGAACTCGAGATTTCTTCAAAAATGCTTCGAATGGAAAAATGAACTAACGGGAAAAGAACGAGAGGTTTTCTAACGTACATTCTATCTGACAAGCTACTTCAAGCTTAAGTAACCTCAAATAAAACCTAATGCTCGGGGTCCCGAAAACACTCCCGGGGACATTATAGCCAAAACTTCCAGAATTTCCTCATAATCTCAATAACTTCCAATTTATCATCAAATAACATTCTCATTATTCAATATCCCAATAAAAGACCTCGTTATGACAAAACCGCTAATTCTCAAAATAAGTCCGTCTCATGCCAAATAGCTCGAATATATCTCCATAATAATGGGATCTTATTCACAAATCACAATATGCACCCAAATACACAAATATGCCCTCAACAGGCCAAATTACCAAAATATCATAATGGTCAAATGTGGACTCACATGCATGCATATAACATCACATTATAATATAATTCACATAAGCATGTATATTATCAGTTAATGGCATAATTAAACAGTTATGGCCCTCCCGGCCTACTAATCCAACCATTAAACCGCATTAGGGATTTCGGGGCATTACAATAAGAATAGTTATCTTATCCTCTTGTGAATGCTTAAAGAATAAGGTATGATCTGACTGGGCCTGTTTGTACCCATACTTTTTTACCACCTAATTAAATCTTTGAAACCATGCCCGTGGGGATTGTTTCAAGCCATACAAGGATTTTTTCAGGTGACACACCCTCCCTTTTCCATATCTCTCTTCGAACCCTGGTGGAATCTTCATGTAGACTTCTTCTTCCAAGTGTCTATTAAGGAATGCGTTCTTTATGTCCAGTTGTTGAAGTGGCCAATCGAGATTTGCAGCAATTGATATCAGAACCCTTACAGTATTTAGCTTAGCAACAGGTGCAAAGGTCTCTTTGTAGTCCACTCCATATGTTTGTGTGAACCCTTTCGCAACTAGTCTCGCTTTATACCGATATATGGTTTCATCAGCTCTATGCTTAATAGTAAACACCCATTTGCATCCTACCACATGTTTATCCTCGGGCTTTGTAACTATTGTCCATGTAGTGTTGTTCTCAAGTGCCCCAATCTCCTCATAGACTGCTTTCTTCCACTCTTCTCTTGATAAAGCTTTAGTTATATCTCTTGGAACCACCTCTTGCTCAATTTTTGTAAGAAAGACTTTGTATTGAGGAGTGAGCTTACTATAACATACATATTTGGACATAGGATGTACAGTGCAACTACGAACTCCCTTTCTTTTGGCAATAGGTAACTCAGCTTCATGTTCCTCCATACTGTTAGGAATTTCATTAGGTGGTATAGAATTGAGAGAAGGGTTACTTACATTAGGAGTAGTCCGAGAGTCGGACTCATGAGGTGGAGGCTCGATAATTGACTGTATTACTTGATGGTTTCTATTTCTTCGATGGTATACTATCACCTCTTTTGTTATAGGTTGAGATAGTGGCTGCTGAGATGATTGAGATAGTGGTTGCTGAGAGGATTGATCAAATGAGGGATGATTATCAAAATCAGGAATAGCCTTAGGCAGACAAGTATCCCAACCAGAAACTTCACTCACTGTCCCTCCCTGAAGTGAAGTGGTGGGATAAAAAAATTTCTCTTCATTGAAGGTGACATCGTATGAAACATACATACGACGAGTAGAGGGGTGATAGCATTTATACCCTTTTTTGGTAGAAGAGTAGCCCAAAAAAACACACTTAAGAGCACATGGGTCAAATTTTGAGCGATTTGGACCTAAAACATGCACATAAGAGACACAACCAAATGTCTTCAAGGGAAGATTAGAAATAAGATGTGTATGAGGATGAGTTTTAAGAAGGATAGAGAGAGGAGTATTATATTTTAACACTCGAGAAGGCATACGATTTATGAGGTAAACAGCGGTGAGAATGGCTTCTCCCAAAAATATTTTTGGCATAGAAGCAGTAAACATGAGTGCTCTAGCAATTTTCAATAGATGTCTATTTTTTTGTTCGGCAATCCCATTTTGCTGGGGTGTGCCAGGACAAGAACTTGTATGAAGAATTTCATGAGATAAAAAATAATCATTTAAGATAAAGTTGAAGTATTCGGTTCCATTATCTGTATGAAAGACTTTCAAATTTGCATTGAATTGATTTTTAATCATAGAATGAAAATTTTTAAATGTCATGGCAGCATCAGATTTATTTTTGAGAAGATATACCCAACTAGTTCATGCGTGATCGTCAATAAATGTGATAAACCAGCTGGTATTTGTAGTATTTGTTAACTTAGATGGTCCCCATAAATCACTATGAATAATAGAAAAAGGGTGAGATGCTTTGTATGGAATAGAACGAAAAACAACACGACTATGTTTAGCAAACTGACAAATTTCACATTTAAATAAGCTCAAGTGTTTATTTTTAAATAACATAGGAAACAAATATTTCAAATAGGGAAAACTAGGGTGGCCTAGCCTATAATGCCACTGCATAATATCATTATCACCAGAAGCAAGACAACCAGCAACAAGAGTTTTATTCACTTGAGCAGAATAGATAGGAAACAGATTGATGTAATACAACCCACTACATGCCGTCACACTCCCAATTGTCTTCCTCGAGGACGTATCCTGAAATATACAACAATTAGGTGAGAAAGATGCAACATAATTATGATCTTTTGTGAGTTTACTAACAGAGAGTATATTGCAAGAGAGTTTTGGAACATGGAGAAATTTTTTTAGGGTAATTGAAGGAGATAAACAGATTGACCCTTTACCAGCTACTGAAGGGAAAGTACCATCAGCTATTTTAATTTTTTTGGTGACCTGAATATGGCGTGTAGGAAGTAAACTGGTGTGACTGACCAGTCATATGATCCGAGGCACCTGAGTCCACAATCCAAGCAGAGTTCTGAGTAGTAAAGGCAGCGGAAATACCTTGTTTTTCATAGGTAGAAGGATCAGGTGTTGTTGGTGGTGTTGAGGAAGCATTAAGCAGCTGATGGAGTTGATTTATCTGAGCTTGAGTGAAGGGAAAAGACTCAGCTGGTGCACCAGCAGCAGTGAGAGCCCGACTTCTAGAAGTAGCCTGGTTAGATGAGCGAGGTTTCCAGTCAGCGGGCTTACCATGGATAACCCAGCAAGTTTCTTTAGTGTGAGCATCCTTACTGCAGTGAGTGCACCAAGGTCGTTCCCGACGAGTATTAGGACGGCAGGCAGCAAGAGCACATTAATCTGTATCAGCAGCAGCGGAAGAACCCAACATGACTCTCTTGCGGCTCTCCTCCCGATGGACTTCAGCAAATGCTTCTCTAATGGAAGGACGATGACTTTTCCCAACAAGTGACCACAAACCTCATCAAGCTCACGGTTAAGGCCATGGAGAAAGTCAAAAAATCTCTCACGGCATTTTTTGGTAGGAAGATGCATCATCAAAACATTTCCATTCGAGGATATAAAACATGTCAATTTCTTGCCACAGATTATAAAGAATATTATAGTATTGGGTTACCGTGAGAGATTTTTGATGCTGATCTCGAAGTTTTGATTTCAGTTCAAAAACTTGTGCTGAGTTCTCCAAGTCAGAGAAGGCTTCTTGAACAGTTTCCCACACCTCATTAGCCGTAGAAAGAAATAAATATGTCTTGCCGATATCTACCTCCATTGAGTTGATTAACCACGCCATAATGAGAGAGTTTTCTGCTTCCCACTTGGCATAGGAAGGATCAGTAGCATCTGGAGCAGCAACAGTTCCAGTTAAATAGCCCAAGCGTCCCTTACCGCGAAGATATATCTTGACAAATTGTGACCATTGAAATTTTTTTTGGCCATTCAGTTTGTGGATGGTTATTTGGAGAAAGTTTTGATTGTCAAAGGTAGTAGTAGAAGCATCAGAATGGTTTTTTAGGATGGATGCACCAGTTGAATTATTTTATGAGATGATGGATTCTGAGGTTTTTTCTTGAGGGGGGGCCATGAGTAAGAAAAGAAGGCTGAGATTGAAAAACATTTTCGAAATGGATTGCTCTGATACCATGTGGAAAAAGAGACTTTTTTTATATATATATTATTCATGAGGAATAAGGCCTTCAAATAGGCAATAGGCACTGTACAGCTCTAACAAATCTGGTAGTTAATACCAAATATACAAAAAATAATTACAAATATTTTAGGGTAAATCAATTAGCCTAATCAGAATAATCTACTTATAGTATCTACTACAATTATACACCTATACTAAATAAATGCTAAAAATAGAATGTTTTCTATAAAAGCTAAGTGCTTGTTTGATATTTATCTTTGTATTTTTCTCATTTGAGAAGGAAAAAAATAGTGTGAGTACCTCTTGGGCAACATTTTTTTTGATTTAAAGACAAACAAAACACAAACAATTGTTACTGACATGAGGAAAGCACAGTCTTTGCTTTTGCATCTTTCAACTAAACCAGCTAAGAATGATGAGATCAATCTCCATGGCAACAAAGTACTCCCTTTAGTAATCAACGTGCGTAGGGTATACATTAAGGACAATATAACATCTTGTATTTAAGTCAAGAAGTTTATTTTCACAACCATGGAGCAGCATAAAACATTAGTTCATAACACGGATTAAAGAAAGATTTACAATTTCATCAAGCTGAATGTTATTAAAGGATTCAATAAATTACAGAGGAAGAGAAGAGCATATATATAGCTCTTAGAAGAAAAACTAGAAAACAGAACAACAAAACAAGAACCTAACTAACTCACCTTAAGACACAACAAACCAAGAACCTAACTGAATAACAGAAGAAATTAACTATATACTGAGATAACAAACAATAAATCCGAAAATAAAATACAAGGAAAAAGATAAATACGTATAAAACTTAATAGCCTCCCCTCAAGATGGACTGTGGATGTCATGGACAGCCATCTTGGAATTGTGTCCGTGAAGAGTTGTAGGAAGGAGTGGTTTAGTAAATGTATCAGCAAGTTGATGTTGACTAGCCACAGAAATAAGCCGAATAGAAGATGCTTGAATTTTGTCTCGAATAAAATGGCAGTCTAACTCTATATGCTTAGTTCGTTCATGGAATGTAGGATTGTTGGCAATGTGTACAGCAGTGTTGTTGTCACAATATATAAAAGCTGGTGAAGATTGTGGGATATGCAGGTCGTTCAACAGGTCTTGAATCTAGGTTATCTCACTAGCCGTGGTAGCCAAAGCACGATATTCAGCTTCAGCTAAACTGTGTGAAATAGTTGGTTGTTTCTTTGTTTTCCAAGAGATTAAGCAATCTCCAAGGAAAATACAGAAACTTGTAGTAAATCTTCGAGTAATAGGACAGGAAGCCCAGTCCGAGTCTAAATAAGCTCTTAATTGAAGAGAGTGTGTTGTGGAGTAGAGTAGCCCTTGTCCTGGCCTGCCTTTGAGATTCTAAGTAAGTGATGGATCGCCTGAAGGTGTGGAGTTCTTGGAGTAGCCATGAATTGACTTAGTGCATGAACCAAAAAGGTAATATCTGGCCTTGATAGAGTGAGATAGAGTAACCGTCCAATGAGTCACCTGTACTGAGAAGGATCATCTAATGGTGTGCCTGAGGAATCATCAAGTTTGAGTTTGGGATCCATAGGTGTGGAGATGGGTTTGCTAGCTAAATACCTCGTGTCATCAAGTAATTGTAGAGTATATTGCCTCTGGGAGAGAAATAAACCAGTTGATGATCGTGAAACTTCAAATCCTAGAAAATACTTCAGTGCTCCTAAGGCTTTGAGTTTGAACTTGGTATGTAAGTAGTCTTGAATTTGCTGAACACAGTTTGGAGATGGTCCTATTAGTACTATGTCGTCAACATATACTAGAAGAGCGATGAAGTTGTCTCCTGATCCTCGAGTAAAGAGTGTGTAGTCAGCTCTGAATTGAACAAACCCTGCTTGTAGAAGTGCATCTGAAAGCTTTGTATACCATTGACGTGATGACTGCTTGAGGCCGTAGATAGACTTATGAAGTTTACATAGTAGAGGAGTTCCTGAAGAAGAACAAGAATAAGTTAGTAAACCAGGTGGTATTTTCATATATATATATATATATATCTTCATTGAGATCACCATTCAAAAAGGCATTGTTAATGTCTAGTTGAATGGTGGTCCAATGCTTGATTGCTAAAATTGCTAGTAGTAATTTTAGGGTAACCATTTTGGCTACAGGGGAAAAAGTATCAAAATAGTCGAGCCCTTCTTGTTGAGTGTAGCCTTGAGCTACCAAGCGGGCCTTGTATCGTTCTACAGTACCATCACTATGGTACTTTATTTTGTAAACCCAACGACATCCAATTGGTTGTTTGTTTGGAGGAAGATAAGTAACAGTCCATGTTTTATTATCTTGAAGAGCCTTAAGCTCTAGATTCATGGCTTGTACCCAATTGTTGTCTAAGCTAGCATCCTTGTAAGAGGATGGCTCCTTTTGTGTAGAAAATGCAAGAACGAAATTCTTATGATTGTTAGATAACTTGGAATAAGAAATATACTTGTCAATATGGTACAAAGTAGAAAAAGGTGCATGAATGGAAGTATGGCTCTCAAAATCTTGTAAATAAGCAGGTGGCTTATGGTGCCTTGTGGATCTACGTAATACAGGTGTATTAGGAGAAGAAATCAAAGTTGAATCTACCAAATCATCCATGTTATCAACATAATTGTTGTTAGATGAATCTGAAGCAATATCAGTATCGTCTTGCTGCAACTCAAAGTTAGAGTCAGTAGGAGAAGTAGGATTATGAAAATCCATCACATTAGTATTAGTAACATTGGTTGTACGCAAAACATGTTGAGGAAAAGGATCAATGAACACAGTAGAAGCATTCAATTTAGTAAAAGGGAAAATTGTCTCATGAAACACAACATTACGAGATACAAAAAATTGCTTTGTGTTTATATCATATAGACGATATCCTTTGATTCCTGGAGGGTATCCAACAAAGATACAAGTCCTAGCTCTAGATTCAAATTTAGTTCTATGACTAGGAAGAGTTGAAGCAAAAGCAAGGCAACCAAAAGATTTAAAATTAGCATAGTCAGGTTTGTGATAAAAAATGATTTCATAAGGAGACCTGATAACTCTACAAAATAGAGTTATTTTACCACATTTTTTATACTAATTGTTGCTTAGTTCTTGAGTTTTTAATTGATTTATTAAGTTTTAAAGTAATTGTGAATTTATGGGGTTTATTTTGATTTTATAGACTTTTGTGTGTTTTTATAGTTATTTTATTGTAAAATGTTGTAATTAATTATTTGAATTATTGTTGTTTAATTTGAGGTAAAAAATGTTGTTTTTTTTTAAATTAAATATCAAAGTAAATTAAGTTTTAATAAATATTTTCATGATATTTATGTTGTATATTTTATTAATGAAAATATTAGTTTTAATTTAATTTATGATAATTTTGCAAAAATTTTGTGGCAATTTGATGTTTGAAAATTCAGAAAAAGAATGAAAAGTGGTATATTTGAAAAATAAAAAAGGAAGCTGCAGCAGCTCATTCACCCTAGCTAGGCCCGAAGCACCAGTTGCCCACGCCTGGGCCTGCCCACAGCATTCGGCCCATCACAGCTCACCAGCTGCCCACGCCTGGGCCTGCCCACAGCATTCGGCCCATCATAGCTCACCTCTTGCCCTCCTCACCAGCCCAGAAACGAACCCAGCCAACATCTCTAACCCCCACGGGCATGTGCAACACTCGACCCACATAATGCTCCACCCTTCCTCCAGCTGCACCACCAAGCACTCTTCAACCTGCATGCTCCACTCCTTCGGCCCAAGCCAGCAACCCAACACCAACCAACCGCCTGACTCACCTGGCCCAGCCACCCCATAGTTCCCTTGATCCCAAAAAAATGTCCCCTTGTCACTTTGTCCCCTTGTCTAAAAATACAATTTTTTTACCCAAATTTTTCTACACATTTTACTCCAAAATCATCATTACACCATATAATTTACCCCTATTTTCCATATTATTATTAATTTAATTAATTTAAATTGATTATTTTAATACTCTCATTTTGGCTATAAATAGGGAATTTTCAAGACCATTAGGGAGTGCTTATTTTTAGGAGTGGTTACACTACAATTTCTACACTTTCAAGATCACTCTATTCTCTTCATCTTCTTCTTCTTTTTGGTTAATAATCTATGTATTTTTAGAGGAATAATTTGGGGGTTTTCCTCCAAATTTTCCTAAGTTATGTTTGTAATTTTTTTGTTTGTATTTTATATTCTAGTTATGAGTTTATAATCTTTTTAAGATTATTAAGGTGAAGATGAAACAATATGTAACTAGATATTGTTTATTTGGTATGTTGATTTCCCATTTTGTGCAACAAAGTTTATAGATTTTTATTTTTTAAATATCTTCTTTCATCTTAAATATCATGTATTTTTTATTGTTAGCACACATATTTACACTTTCATTAGTGCAAAAACATAATATTCTATGTGTAAGATGTGTCATTAAATTGTACACATCTAATGCTTAGAACAAAAATATTATGTTTTGCCTTATACATAATGTTCATTGATTTATTTGTTATTTCATTAGATTAATTTACACAAAAGGCTTTGAAATTATCATTTTAAAAAGTGAAGATAGATCCTATATTTTTATAAAAACTTGTGCTTAAATAGAATATCTAATTTGAATAAGTGATGGTTTGATTAATTTCTACTATTACTAGAACTTGGGAATCAATGTACTTTTAAATATTATTGAACTTATATTTTGTGGATTCTATTATCTTAATAATCTTTTTTTTTACCATCTTGGTTTCTATTTTTAATTTATTTTTATTTATTATCTTTAATTTCTTTATTATGATCTTTTATTTTATTTTTATTATACAAAAATCCCATCAATCCTTAGAACTAGGTTAGAATTTATTAATTTTGATTTAAAATAGTTTTCTTTTTTATTTTAGACAACTCCTTTGGGTTCAATCTCGTGCTTACACGAACACTATATTTCATATATGATTCGTGTGCTTGCGAGTTATAAATTTTTAAAACATACCCATTTTGGGTCTATCAAGACCTGTTATGAAGATAAGGAGTAGGAATTCGATTAATAATATAGGTAGCAGTTAATATGCAATCAGTCCAAAATTTAATTGGAGTATGAGCTTGAAAATGAAGAGCACGAGCAACATTAAGTACGTGTTGGTGTTTCCTTTCAGCCACAACATTTTGCTATGGTGTGTCAACACATGTAAATTGGTGTAAAATACCTTTGGAAACAAATAAATCCTTAAAAATTAATTCTAGTGCATTATAGGACCTAAAACATTTAATATTATGTGAAATTGTGTCTCAATCATAGAAATAAACTGTGGAATAATACTGGCAACATCAGATTTGTGTTGTAGGAGATAAATCCAAGTAAAACGAGACTTATCATCAACAAGAGTAAGAAAGTATCTATGATTAGAATGAGAAACAATATGATGTGGTCCCCAAATGTCACAATGAATAAGATAAAAAAAGATTCTTAGAAAAATGGTTATTATTAGAGAAGGGAAGTTTCCTCTGTTTAGCTTTAGGATAGACATAACAGGTAGAATTTAAATGTAGATCAGAAACTTTACAGTTCAGAGTATTACTAAGTAACTCTAGTCGTTTGGAGGACCAGTGACCGAGCCTAGTGTGCCAAATATCAGCACTAACAGAGTTTATATGAGCTGTGATAGAAGGCTGTATAAAAGTGTATAAACCATTCTGTAATCTACCCTTGCCAATCGTCCTCATTGTGCTCAGTTCCTGAATAGAAAAATAGTGAGTATAGAAGTTGATATTCACATGTTGACTAGAAGTTAATTCACTTACAAAAACAATGTTATATTTGAATTGAGGGACATATAACACGTTAGGTAAAGTAATGTTTACGAATAACAATATTGTACCACATTGAGTGACTTGTAGGGTAGAATTATCAGGAAGAATCAGATTAACACGAGGAATATTGACAATGGATATGAAAAATGAAATGTTGGAACATATGTGTCTAGTAGCTCCAGAATCTATAATCCAAATTTCATTTTTAAACATAGGATCATGAGTAGTAGATAAGATTGTACCTGAGGTTGCACTAGTGGTATTGATGTTAGAATGAACTTTACCATTTTGTTGATTGGCAAGAAGATTAAGGAGTTGTTGGTATTGGGTGGCATTCAATTGAGGTAAAAAATTGTTGTTGTCTCCATTGTTGTATGAGTAGGGACATCGCTTGCTTGAAGTTGATTTGCAGCAGCTGGAGTATTGTTTCGTGGCTTGTTGTAGCCAGGAGGATAACCATGAATCTTGTAACATTTCTCAATGGTGTGACCATGAATGTTACAGTGAGAACAAAAGGGTTTGTTCTTGCGTGGTGGCCATTGCTTATACTGACCAGAATCTAGTTTGGAAGGATGAGAAAGATTATTTTTCGAACCTGAAAAGGCAAAGGCCATGGAAGGATTGCTTGTTGAGTCTGACTGAGTAAATTGAGTCCCTTCTTCCCTTTGGTTTTCTTCTTGTGTGACTAGATTAAACACACTACTCATTGAGGCTAAAGGATCCATTAGAAGAATGTTTCCTCTGACTTGAGAATAGGATTCTTTAAGCCCCATGAGAAAAGACATGGTATACTCCATGTTGTAGTGTTCTTGAAGCGATTTGACTCCTCCACAGGTACATTTGTTGCAGGTGCAAGAAGGGCGGTACTGAGAAAGTTCTTCCCATAATGATTTCAACTTTGTATAGTAGCTGCTAACAAATTGAATATCTTGCTTGAGGTTCATCAAGGCCCATCGAAGATTGAAGATGTGAGGACCATTTCTCCTCTGAAAATGGGTCTTAAGGTTCTGCCATATTTCTGAAGTTTATTCATCGTAAATGATGCTTGCTGATATGTCCTTGGAGACAGAATTTAAGATCCACGAGATGAAAATATTTTTTTTCCTGTACCAGGCATTATACAGGGCATTGTCAGAAGGAAGGGGTTTAGGAATAGTACCATCGATGAATCCTATTTTGTTCTTGACAGAAATGGCCAATTTAATGGCTCTACTCCAAGCTACGTAGTTATCTTGGCCTGAGAGTAATTGAGAAACCAGGATATTGCCTGGATTGTCGGCGTGATGCAGGTAGTAAGGATCTGAAGGGTCCTCCATCGCTGTTCTTGAAGTCGGGGTGGACCGAGCACCGTGAAAAGATTGTACATCTGCTTCTGGAGAGATGGCAGTCGAGGGAATCGAACCATCCCCTGTAGAAGGTGGGGAAGACATTTTGTGAACGATTAAAGATCAAGAGTATATAGAAAAAACAAGGAAAGAGTTCACCGTAAGAAAACGTAGTTTCTTGAAAAAGATAAATGCGAGGTGGTTGAAGAATATGGAGCTGCGGAACAACTGAGATGAAGACACCAGAAAAACACCAGAGGAAAACACCAACTGAGAGGAGGTGGTCGAGCAGAGGAAAACACAAGGAATAGCACAAGAGATATGGACAAGAAGCTGGAACAAGAACGCCCATCGCCGTAGAAGAAGACACGGTCGAGCAGCGTGGTCGCCGGAGGATCTCAAGGAAAGATTAATCGTTTCCGCTCTGATACCATAACATGGATTAAAGAAAGATTTACAATTTCATCAAGCTGGATGTTATTAAAGGATTCAATAAATTACCGAGGAAGAAAAGAGCATATATATATATATATATCTCTTAGAAGAAAAACTAGAAAACAAAATAACAAAACAAGAACATAACTAACTCACCTTAAGACACAACAAACCAAGAACCTAAATAACAGAAGAAATTAACTATATACTAAGATAACAAACAATAAAGCCGAAAATAAAATACAAGGAAAAAGATAAATACGTATAAAACTTAATAGTTCATTTAGCAGAAATACATGCCATAAAGCGCTCATAAAAAAGGAAAAAGCCAATAATATGCTACAACAAAATAGGGGATTTATGAATTTATTTGGGAGACAATGAAAGTCTACAATGTCTCCCAATAGGGAAGACATTGTACGGTTGTAGGAGGGTCATTGTAGGTATAGGTCTCACGTCTCCCATTGGGAGAGGTGGGAGACTTCCCACGTCTCCCAGTGGGAGAGGTTGAAAGTCAAAGTCTACAATGTCTCCCAATAGGGAAGACGTTGTAGGCAGGGTCATTGTAGGTATAGGTCTCACGTCTCACATTGGGAGAGGTGGGAGACTTCCCACGTCTCCCAGTGGGAGAGGTTGAAAGTCTCGCAGATTTAAAAAAAAATTAAATAAATTTATAATCAATATTATTTAAATTTGATTTAATAATTAATTAAATTGAAATAAATTTAATATTAATTTAATTAAAATTGACACAATTAATAAAATAAAAATATGCAAGAAACACAAAATTTGTTAGACATATATAAGAAACACAAAATTTGTTAGACATATACAAGAAATACAATATTTGTTAGACATATTCAAAATTAACAAATATTGCATTGTGTATGAAGAAAGAGGTAAAAAATAAAAAAACCAAATACAATATTTGTTAGACATATTCAAAATTGACAAAATTAACAAATATTGCATTTCATTTCCAAAAGAAGGCCACTTCAAATCAACTCTCTTCCAAGCTAGGATGTCAATTGGATGTCTTAATTTACCATCCTTTATTCTTTCATTAGCATGCCACGACAAACTTTTAGCATGTTCGGCATTTCTAAACAATCAGATGAATCGAGGAATTGGCGGAAGGTACCACAAAACTTTGGCAGGTACTCCTTCCTTGACATCGTCACCATTTCTTTTCTTTTGCCATTGTGACTCACCACAAGTAGGAAACGATTTTGCGTCTGCAAAGTTATTTCGATATAATATGCAATCATTAGGGCATGCATGAATTTTTTCATACTGCATGCCTAATGAGCATAACGTCTTCTTTGCCTCATAAAATGAAATTGGAATTTCATTATCTTCGAGCAATAACTCCTTCAAAAAACTAAATAAATCAGTAATTTTTTTATCACTCCAGCCATATTTAGCTTTTAGATTGTACAACATAAGAAGCGCAGATAATTTTGTAAATCTTATACAACCAGGGTAAATTGGTTTCTTAGCATCATTAAGGAGTGTCTCAAACTTATCTGGGTCTACTCCTGATCCAAAATGTGCGTCGTCAATCATTTCATCTAATGGATCCCAGTTCTCCTCTACTATATTTCTCCTCACTCCTTTTTGTCTACTTGGCAGAGTTGGAGCAATAGGAGCCATTATCCCCAAAATTTCAGTTCGATAACGTGGCAATCAGAAGTGACAAGTGGAAATGCATGGTCAGTAAATGATACATTAATTGTCAATAAATGTGTTGGCTCTTCGGAGTTGTGATAAAGTGATCTGACCGATCTGATAGAATTTCTGCCCGACCGGTGAAGATTTTTGACTGACCAGAGATGTGTCATGCTAGACCAGAGATGTGTCATGTTAGACCAGAGAAGTGTCATGCTAGACCAGAGATGTGCCATGTTAGACCAAAGATGTGTCATGTTAGACCGGTGGAGTGCATGGCCGACCGGTGAGGTGTTTGGCCGATCGGTGGAGTGCATGGCCCATCGGTGGAGTGCATGGCCGACCAGTGAGGTGTTTGGCCGACCGGTGGAGTGCATGGCTGACCAGTGAAGTATTTGGCCGACCGGTGAGGTGTTTGATCGACCGGAGGAGTGCTTGCCCGACCACAGGAGTGCTTGGTCGACCAGTAGGTGCTTAGCCAACCAGTCAGGTGCTTGGCCGACCGATGAGGTGCTTAACCGACCGGAGGAGTGCTTGGCCGACCAGTGAGGTGTTTGGCCGACCGATGGAGTGCATGGCCGACCAGTTTTTCTCCAAGGAGTGACGTCGACTTACTGAACAGATTATTGTTATGCAAGCGAAGTTCCAGCAATGGCTTAGACTAGAATCAGTCGTACCTATACGGGAATCTCTCAGTTTATCCCAAAGAAGTTGCATATTGTTGTATTTTAAATGTTATTATTAATTAAATATTGTAAGAGTAACATAAATGACCCGGTCAAAGGGAATATCTGATGTACGATCTATGAGCCTATAAATAAATGGCTCATGGCATCATTTTGGGGGATCTGATCTCTTTGGACCGAGAAAAACTCTCTAGTTTGGAGACTTTGGGACTGTTACTTGGGGTATTCTTGAGGCATTTTCTAAGAAAGTTTAGAGAGAGAAAAGAAACTCAGTTGGCTCAAGTTCATCTAATCTTAAGTGTAGGATATATATTACAACTCCAAGTGGATTAGGCTATTACCAATAAATTGGGGCTGAACCACTATAAAATTATCTGTGTTTGATTTTTCTCTTGAAGGTTCATTGTATTTTTGACGTCTACTCGTCGTTGGCCAAAATCGTGGTCAACAGGAGCTATCTCCCCATGGTAATATCAAATTGTGTAACTCTTGTCGATCCCATTGAAATATAAGTGTTCGTTAATCTTTTTAAGATCCATCTTTTTAACATTTCCACACTTAAGACATTGACAATAAGTAAAATTTGGGTGTTTCACATTTTCCGAACAAATCGACCTCGTTCCTATATTCCGCAAATAACCTATTCGCTGACATCCACTGTTTATCCATATATTTTCCTATGTCTATCAAAAATAAAAGAAACAACACTAAATAAGCACGTGATAAAGTTTGATGTCTATATAAAACTAATCGTTTATTATCCTAAATAAAATTGGACAGCATTTCCTCTATAATAATGATCTAACCATCTACATGTGAATAGCAAAACAAACAATTCAAACAACATACAATAAGTTTCTTCCTTATAAGATGTCTATATAAAACTAATTGTTTATTATCCTAGATAAAATCGGGCAGTATTTCCCCTATAATAGTGACCTAACCATCTGCATGTGAATAGCAAAACAAACAATTCAAACAACATACAATAAGTTTCTTCCTTATAGCTCCGCAGCACACAACCAAATTTCTCAGAACCTACTTCACTAAAACACACAAGTTTTCAACCTTCCGTTATCACCGCAGCACACAATTTTAATCTCAGAACCTACTTCACTATGGATGAATATTTAAGATATTCAAACTCCTCTAACATTTGTTTAATAATATTAAAAAGTAGAATTAAGAGAATATATATGTACCTCTTGCAATTAATAATCCAAAAGCTAACAAAATTACTTCACGTAGTAATCAGATTCGCTATTAAATCCACAAACCAATAAAATTAAATCAATAAATATTAAATAAAATATCACTAAATATCTAGCAATATATAACTTATTATTGTAATTTTAGAAACTTAATTACCTCAAATGTGTGATTGATATAGAAGTTTTGATGCAAAATACTCTCTAAAATCTCCCCACCAAAATCACAACCTACAAAATTAAATTAATTAATATGTTAAACATTACTAAACAAATATCACTAAATACCTAATAAGTAAATTATTGGTAAACAAATAAAAAAAAACTCCAATGAGCCACTAATTATAACCTAAACAAAAAATCAATAAAAATTTTCATAACCTAAAATCTCAATAATCAACAAAAACATAAATTTTTTCATATATTTATATTTTTAAAATTATTTAATAAATTTATTTTAACATAACTATATATATAATAAAATAGTTAGAATTTTAAAAAATAAAAGTTTAAATATACATACAAAAATATATCTAAATTTCGAAATAAATAATGATAAAAATTATAAAAAAAATTATGAACATATATATTATAATGAAATCTATACAATGTGATAAATTAAATTAAAAAAAACTAAGAAATCTTAAATCTATAAAAAAAATTTCATGAAAAAACTAATAAATCCAACAATGTATAGAAAAACATGCATAAAAATATAAAACTAACACAAAATCATGTATATTACTCATCCTAATGCTAAACCTATGATTTTTAATCAAAATAATTAACTAAAATTCATAAAAATTAAAAAAAAACTAACCTTAAATCCTAAAATCGCAGCCCCCTTTCGTATATGCTCGTGCTCTCTGTTTCCTGTAATGAGTAAGAAGAGCAAAAATTAATAAATAAGTCAGGGAGACATCCGGGAGACGTGCCACATGTCCCACGTCTCTTAGTAAGAGACGTTGGATGTCCCCTGGCCATGCACCCAGCATATTTTCAACGTTTTCCACCATTTTTAATATCTTCCAATTGTAGTCATTAATAAAAACTTTCAATGTCTCCCATCATCAGATTTAAAATCTCTGATAAGTTTTAATGTCTTACACCAATGGTGTAAAACATTGTAGGGAGTCATTGTATATCAATTTTGTTGTATTGATAAACCAAACAAACTTAGACAGCCAATCAAGTAGGAGAACCGAACAGAGAATTGCCATCCTTCTTGTGAGCAACTGCAGACTGCAGTACCAACTAAAGACCATTAAGTTTCACAACAGCCAAAAAATAGTAATGGAAGTAAAGAAATTGCATAACATTGTCAAAATCGCCATTAACATGATACGGTATTACTGTTGTTGGCAGGCTCATCAGGAGTATCCAGAACCGGAAGTACAA
The DNA here is from genome assembly GCF_963169125.1 of Humulus lupulus. Taxonomy (NCBI): domain Eukaryota; kingdom Viridiplantae; phylum Streptophyta; class Magnoliopsida; order Rosales; family Cannabaceae; genus Humulus; species Humulus lupulus. The sequence goes on along the minus strand of NC_084799.1, from coordinate 19,456,929 downwards.
AGGATAGTACAATTTTCTTTTCAATGCTTCTTGAACCACAGCTTGTACATGGACAAGTAGTGTTAGAGTAAAGCCTAAAACCTTCTAAAGAAAGTTCATCTTGATAGATATGAAAATCTATATTCAATTCAAAACTTCCACTGCAATCATTAAAATCATAAGAACGCATTTGTCCAAGTAGACGACAGAGAAGAGACCATTTCCAAATAGATGCTCAAGAGGTCCACGGCGAGAATTATAGCTTGTAAAATTAATAGCAACTATCAAGTTTGAGCTAAAATCCACTAGACTTGTAATACAGAAAGCTAAATTGTTCCTTCTCGTTAAACTATTCCACAAAAAGCTGACTTTCTTTACTAATTTGATTTTCTTATTTGAGTTGTGATTTGTACTCCATTCTCAACTGGTATATCACTAAAGAGTCACAACTAAGCTTATAAGAAGGAACACTTCAACTTCGTTGACTATATATAGTTACAGTGGATTTGAGCCCAACTTAATAATTGCTGATGATTTTAGCAGTTATAAATCTTGACAACAGTATGGTCAAACAGTGTAGCAGTTCTGAATCTGATAAGCTTCTTTCATGGATTTGAAGTTTTCCACCATATGCATTGACCCTTTAACGTTGAAGGTATAAAAAACAGTTCTTTACCTCCAAATTATATAAAGAAGAAGATTATAAGGTACATGCTTACCTCTGTGCTCTTTCTGAAACCGTCCCTTTTTTCACATGCTTAACAGGATAAAACCCTCGATTATATATATAAACGCACCGCAAATGACAACCCTAGAGGAGATGAAGACGACAGTGTGCTAACATGGACCGCCTCATTCAGCTAAAGTACGCCGGTGACTTACCGAACCGACAAAACGAGGGAATCGGTGGGCTCCACTGCGATAAAAAAGATTACAAGCGCAAACATGGAGGAGCGAAGTTTGGCCTAAGTGAATAAAAATTGAGGAATAGGGTTGAATGTAATAAAATTTAATATCAATTAAAAAAATTATTAATTTTTTTTTTTTGGCTTTGAAATGATTTTACTTTAATTTTTAAATAGAATATTCATTCTACTAAAATGGTGGATAAACTATTTTATTAAAATGACATTTCATCAAATAAAAAATTAAAATAAAATATAATTCTTTTCTATTTCATTATCCCTACCAAATATTACATAAATTCATTAAATTTCTACAAAGAACAAGTCATTTGTAACAATTTCTCATCGTTTTTAAGTTTAACAAAACTATACATTTTCTTTCTTTCATTTTACATTTTAGGGAATTGAGACTTGAACTTTTCCCACACTAGTTTTGATTGAGTCAGAAATAAATGTATATATTTTTTTTGGGTCAACAGCACTTGGTTTCCAATTTATTCCAAATGTATCACTTAAGTGGAGTAGAGCCTTTTTTTTCCCTTATATTGCAATTTTTCTAATTTTCCTCCAACCTAAGGGAAAGAAGAAAAGTCATATATACATACCAAATGAAAAGGAATTTTTGTGGAGAGAACAAGTCTCACCAATTAATTCTCTACCTCAATAACTTTAATTCACGAAATATATATACTCATATACTTGGAGAATAATATAAAAATTTATAAAATATTCTTTTCCTTCGTAAATAGTTCTGCTTAGATGTTGCGTGAGACTATATATTTATAATTTTTTTTTGTAAAATACAGTATCTATACAACAGTTGATGAGTGCTGTTTTTAGGACTGTAGTGCTTTTAGGTTTCTAATAATTTTTTTGTACTTAGATATCTAAATTTGTACTTATTTTTTTTAGCATTTAGATCCCTAAATTTGTACTTTCGTAACAAGTTAGTCCCAAAATTCAATTTATGTTAAATAACTATTAAAATAGACATAAATAGGAACCTAATTGATAGGTTTGGAGAAATTTAGGGACCTAAACAATACACATGAGAGAAGTTGGAGACCTTGTATGTCATTTTTTGTTGGATTTTATGTCCTTAATAAAACCATATTTATCATGTAACACGTTTTTATTATCAATATAAAAAGTAGAAATTATTTTGCATATTCAATCGCATTATTCGCCTGTTTTATTACATGTTTATTCAATTAATACAAACATTCATACTGATTAGTGCTCAAAAATATCATTTTATTAGTTTTAAAGTATTAATATTTTCATGGATTTATTGTAATATATTTTATATTTGAACATTTTAATTTAATTTAATTTGTGTTTAATTTTCAGAAAATAAAATGTATTTTGATACAAAGAAAAAAAAAGAAATAAAGAATAATAAATGATGAAAAAGTGACATTTTTTTAAGGGAATTAGGCCCAAAATGAGCCCAAGCCTACCACCACTTGACGCGTGTGACACGGGCCCTCCTGCCAGCCAACACAGGGCCGCCACATCGCCCAACCAACCCGCCTGGTCTCCAGCAGCCCAGCCCGTGTGACCCGGGCCCTCAACCTACGCCCCACCTCCGACCCGCGAGCCTCCAGCCAGCCCTCAACCTGCGTTGACCCGATCAAACCAGGACTCCCCTTCACCAGCTGTGCCATGTGTCCTCCTGTGATTGGTAGCGACTGGGTCAACACTTCCAGCTGCCACCAGCCCATTTTGTGTGCTCTTTGGGCCTTGGACCTCCCATTTTGAGCTTTAAAGCTCTTTTTTTTTTTTTTCATGTTTTAGAAAAATGGCAAATTGACCATTCACCAAAATAGCTAGGTTAATATTAATAATAAGATTTGATTTTTCAAAATCATATTTTATTATTAATATTTCAGATTTATTGTGTAAACCTCATTTGTTGTTTAATTTCGTTTTATTCATTTTCTCCCTCTATAAATAGAGACTCTTACTTTCACATGGGGATTTAATTTTTAGAAAAAAAGAAACTATAGCAAAATTTCTACTCACTTTCTTCTCATATTTTCTTCTTAGAATTTTTTGAGAATCATGAGCATAATAGCCTAATCTTCCTAGGAAGGTTAGGGATGATTCTACTTTGATTTACTATGTTCTTAATATAATGCATTTGAGTTATTTGTGTTCTTTCATCCTCATATTTATTTTGTTATATTTATTTACTTGTGCTAATAGTATATAGGATTAGTCATGCTCTTTCTATGTGCTCCTAATTAGTAAAAGTAATATTGATACATAATTTTATGTCAAATCTTCTATTGCATTATTGCCCTTGGGTATTTTGTCATTTTTAGATTTTTCATAAGATTAACATTGTGCTCCTAAAGTAAAGAACTTTATAACTCAAATGGACTTTTGTTAGAATAGAATATGGACTTTAAAGTCAGATTTTCCAAGTAAATGTTGGGATGTGAACTATTTACTTGTGTATTTTTGTAAATCAAGTAACTAAGTAACCAAACAAGCATATGGATGATTCTTGAAACCTTTCTATTTTCTCAAACTCTTGATTACACCTTACTTTTATTTGACTTGTCTCATTTTATCATTTCATCAAAAAGACAACACCAAAATCTCAAATCTCTTTTCATTTACATTTTTATTTATTTCATGTTACTAACTTTTTGTGTTATTTTCTACTAATCTTTTGGTTTTAGGTTACCTCCTTGTGGAACGACCACCCAATTTTACTACAACTACCACTTAGTGGTTGTCACAATTTGGGCGTTAAACACATACAATCCCGAACATATGGATAGTTATTGTAACAACCCAAAATCATTAATATGGCTTAAGGGCCTTGATTAGTGTGCCGGGAGGGCATAATTGGTTTGTGTGCGAATTTATTGATTTAATGCATGATTACATGATAAGCATGCTTGTATGATTATATGAATATAAATGTGATTAAATATTATACTTGTGAGAACCACATTATTATGTGGGTAAATCTGCAGAGCACGACTTGAGGCGATCCTAGGGCTAGATAGCGGGGAAAGTCACATCGGGGCTTAATAGTTGACTCTAGATAAGTCAGGGGTATTTCAGGTATCGGGTAGTTATTTAGACTATCGGGTTATGAAAATAAATATATGGAGATATATTTGAGGTTAGGAAGTCTTGGCGGGATTATTGTGGAATTTTACCATTTCGCCCTCGGGGACGTTTCGGTACCCCGTGCCTTGGGATTGACTTAACTAATTAGTGATAGACTAAATAAAATATAGAACTCAGTGGAACAAAAGTTAGAACCGACCTTCTTCCTTCTCTCTCTCTTTCTCTCTCAAAGGAACCACAGAAGCAAGAGGAAATTGGCTGGGAAATTCAGAGAAATTGAGCTGAGGCTTTGGGGATTAGCTCAGGGTTAGCTAAAGGATATAATCAAGAGTTAAGGTAAGTTCTGAGTTCCATTTTTGGTGGTTAAATTCTGTGTATATAGCTGAGTTCTAAGTGTTTATGGGTTTTGGCATTAAAGGTTGAATTTGAGGCTGGAACCTTGGAAGTTAGGTCAGAGAACTCTTGGAGGATTGGTTGAGGTAAGCTCTAATTTAAGGTTTAAAGGCTGAGTTATAGTGTTTTCATGGCTGGGTTTTGTGTTTTTAAGTTAGAAAGTTTCAGTAATTGAAATGGGTTTTTGATGGGTTTCTAGCCTAGGTTTCAACTGGGTTGTGCTGTTGTAATCTTGTGGGAAGTTTTTGGAAAATTGAGTTGTGGATTTGGGGTGGTTTTGAGTGAGTTTGTATGAGGTTTGAGAGTTAAAAATGGAGGTTTTACTGGGTTCAAAGGAGTCGGGCTGCGGCATAGTTCTTGGTGAGCCGCGACCCTTCGAAGCTGATGGGTGCTGAGGAAGGAGGGCGGGCCGCGGCATGGTCTAAGTAGGGTCGTGGCCCTTACCTATTTTTGTGCTTTGGGAGGCCTCTGGTTGGGGCCATGTCGTGGCATGGATGGATAATGCCGCGACCTTTAAGGGATTTGGAATTTTGAGACTCTAGGCTTGGGAATTTAACATAGGGTGCTCGGGATTGAATCTTTTATCATGTTTGGAGAAGTTCAATGTTCCGGAGATTAGAACTTTGTCTAGAAGCTCATTTAAGTTTGTTGATGGTATCCTTCACCTTGTTTGTGGCTAGGTGATAGAAGCTAAGGCTCGGGAACGGATCATTCTTGAGGAGCGTTGCTCATAATCAGTAACCGCAAAGATTAAATGTAAGAAAACTGCACCTGGTTGAATATCTGTAACAGGACTAAGGGTTCCCTATTGTGTATGCTTGAAAAGATGGTATTATGTAATGCAAGCTAATTAGTGAACCAACAACCTAAGAGTGCCAAGGGTTACAATAGCGCACAGGGCGCGGCTTGGCCACTGGTAACCGATGACAGCTTAATATGCACTGAGCTCGGTTTAAGCGGGCCGGAGTAAGTGGGATAAACAAAGGGTGCGGCCTAAGTTGTCGGTCCTGATTATTATGTGATATGAATGTTATAAGTGATTGATTGCATCCATGATTCTGAATATATGCTGAATGATTAATGTGGATTATTTGATGAGAGTTCATGCTTAGTGAATTCACTATCTGTTGTTATTGTTTGCATTGCATATCATGTTTTCTTGCTGGACCTTGGCTCACGAGTGCTACGTGGTGCAAGTAAAGGCAAGGGCAAGCTTAATCAGCCTTGATTAGGAGAACTCTGCGAGCGGAATATACATGGCCAGCTGCTCAGCCACCACGGTTGAGGTTTAGACAGGGACGCGAGACCCAGAAATTGTTCATTTTGCCTTAGTATGGCTGACAGTTGTCTGTACTTTTGGGAGTCTGTAGTCCAACTTTTAAACTCAGTTACTTTTGGGATCCCATGTACATAATTGCTTAATTATATAAAATGAAACTTTTGAGACCAAAGCCTTTTTAACCCTAGCTCATACATGTTTAGTGACACGTTTTTAAATTAATGACTTGATTAGCAAGTATTGCACTTTTATAAGTACATAGTGTAGCGGTCCTGGCTATCCAGGGCGTTACAACTTGGTATCAGAGCATCCTAGGTTTAAGGGTCCCTGAAGACAGGCTGGGCATGTACATTCGCTGCTAGAGACAAGCTCAAATCAGGATTTGGTAATGTGTATGTGTGCTTATGTGCTTATATGCCTGGAATGAATTATGATTGTTGTTATCTATTGGATTAATAGGGAGCATGAAATACTGATAGGGCATGGCCCTTGACTGTTGTGTGAGAATATTGAGGCGTATTTATTAGCATCGATGTGCATGTAAATGAATATTTGGATGATTAATTGTATATTGTGCATGGATGAATGCCTGTTTCATAGTTATTGTGTAATGAGATTGGGGGCGTGCTTATTAGCAGCTAGTGCATGTGGATGGATGCCTATATGTTGATTGTTTGTGAATGGTGATGTTCCATTGGTGGATTTTGGAGAATTTTTTACCCTGTCATCATGGTCTGATTGCCGAGTTGTTATTTGCAGATTGACTTGGATAGCTATACGTCCAAGAAAATCTACACGACTAGCCGGCACTAGGTCCGGGATCGGGAGTGATGATCAGGACCAGATTCCTCCGCCAGTCCCTGAGAACTGGCAGCAGTTAATGGCAGATATGCAAGCTCGATTACAGAGTCAGGATGAGCAGATCCATATTCTGCGACAGTAGGCTCCATCAGGGAGTGTTGCCCCTATTGTACCACCTGCAGTGGTACCAATTGTGCAGCCAGAGGAGGTTGGAAACAGATGGGAGCCGTTGTATGAGCGGTTTAGGAAGCAGCAACCCCCAATCATTGAGGGTGGACCAGATCCATTGAAAGCCGAGCAATGGCTAACTATGATTACTACAATTCTGGATTTTATGAGGATAGAGGGGCATGATAAAGTGGCCTGTGCCACTTATATGTTGAGGGAGGATGCCACATCTAGTGGGAAGTGGCATCGCAGACCAGGAATGTTACAACTTTGAGTTGAAAAGATTTTAGAGACTTGTTCAGTCAGAAGTACTACAATGTTGCCGTTAGGGAAGCAAAGGTCAATGAGTTCGTGAGTCTGGTGCAGGGCAATATGACTATTACTGAATATGCCCTAAAATTTGATAGGCTTGCAAAGTTTGCACCAAATCTTGTGCCTACTGATGCTGCTAGGCAAGATCGATTTATCAGGGGGCGTAATGCTATGATAGCCCAGGATGTTAGGATCACAACAGTACCTGGAGGAACAACTTATGCCCAGGCCGTTGAGAAGTCTCTTACTGCTGAGGAAGTGGAGAACAAGATATGGAGGGAAAGTGCGGTAAGGCGTGAGGGCCGCAGAGCAGTGCCTCCTTATTCAGGGACAGGTAGGGGCGGAGGCCCTAGTGACTTCAAGAGAAAGGCTCTTGACACTTCGATCGCTACTGGTCCTGATAGAAGGGGTCGGGGTGGTCAGGGTGGCCGTCAGGGTGGCGGCGAGGCATGGCGAACCTATCCGGAGTGCCCGAGGTGTAGAAGACGTCATCTGGGTGAGTGTCGGGCTAAGGCATGCTTTGTGTGCGGAGCAGTAGGGCATCTCAGGAAAGACTGCCCAACGGTGAAGAAAGGTTAAGCAGGGAAGGTGGATAGCTTGACTCCAGCTCGAGTATTCACCTTGACTCAGGCAGAGGCCGAGGCTAGTCCCTCGGTAGTGATAGGTCAGCTTTCTAGCGCTGACACTCCTTTTACTGTATTGATTGATTCTGGTGCTACGCATTCCTTTGTTTCTAGTAAAGTGATTGATAGATTGTGTAGACCTAGTGAATATCGGACTGCAGGATTTGGGAATTTATTGCCTACAGGGGAACTGGTAGTTTTTAGGAGATGGATTAGGGCATTGCTAGTGATGGTTAATAGCAGAGAACTTTCGGTGGATCTGATTGAGTTAGATATGGAGGATTTTGATATGATCTTGAGGATAGATTGGTTGGTCAGGTATGGAGCTACTATTGACTGCAGGAAGAAGATGGTGACTTTTGAGCCTGAGGGCGAGGACCCTTTTGTCTTTGTGGGTGCGGTGTCTGGACCCCACGTACCCATGATTTCAGTATTGAGAGCCAGAGACTTGTTACAAGGTGGATGTATAGGCTTTCTGGCTAGTGTGGTAGATACTACCAGGGTCATGCCGGCAGGGCCAGAAGAGACCAGATTGGTGTGTGAATTCTTAGACGTATCTCTTGAGGATTTACCAGGGTTGTCGCCACGCATGGAGATTCAATTTGAGATTGAGTTAGCACCGGGGACAGAACCAGTATCAAGGACACCATACAGAATGGCTCCAGCAGAGTTGAAGGAGTTGAAGATACAGTTGCAAGAACTTCTGGATTTGGGATTCATCAGGCCTAGTTATTCTCCAAGGGGCGCTCCAATGTTGTTTGTTAAGAAGAATGATGGGACTTTGAGGATGTGTATAGACTATAGAGAATTGAACAAGTTGACTATCAAGAATAAGTACCCTCTATCAAGGATTGATGACTTGTTCGATCAGCTGCAGGGAAAGACGGTGTTCTCAAAGATTGATCTTTAATCTGGTTATCACCAGCTGAAGATCAAAGATGAGGATATACTGAAGACGGCCTTTCGGACACGGTATGAGCATTATGAGTTCTTGGTCATGTCTTTTGGTTTGACCAACGCCCCGGCAGCTTTTATGGATCTGATGAACAGGGTGTTCAAGGAATTCTTTGATCAATTCGTCATTGTTTTCATCGACGACATCTTGGTTTACTCCAGTTCAGAGGCAGAGCATGAGCAGCATCTCCGACAGGTTTTACAGAGGTTAAGGGAGCATCAGTTGTATGCTAAGTTTAAGAAGTGTGAGTTCTGGTTGCCAGAGGTGACCTTTCTTGGACATATAGTTGGAGCAGAGGGATTAAGGTGGATCCTTCCAAGGTAGAAGCAGTAAGAGATTGGACGAGGCCAAGGAACGCCTCGGAGGTGCGAAGTTTCCTTGGATTGGCCGGTTATTATAGAAAGTTCGTAGAGGGGTTCTCAAATATTTCTTCACCGATGACAGAGTTGACAAGAAAGAATCAAAAGTTTGTTTGGTCAGAGAAGTGTGAGAACAGTTTTCAAGAGATGAAGCGACGACTTATTTCTGCACCTGTGTTGAGTCTCCCTTCGGAGGACGAAAAGTTTGTGGTTTATTGTGATGCATCGAGGATGGGTTTAGGCTGCGTGCTGATGCAGAATGAGAAAGTTATAGCCTATGCATCTCGGCAGCTAAAGGAGTATGAAGAGCGGTATCCGACCCATGATTTGAAATTAGCAGCAGTGGTATTCGCACTGAAGGTGTGGCGTCATTATTTGTATGGGGAGAAGTGTGAGATATACACTGACCATAAGCGTTTGAAGTATTTCTTTACTCAGAAGGATATGAACATGAGGCAGAGGCGTTGGTTGGAGCTGGTTAAGGATTATGACTGCGATATCCTTTGCCACCCTGGGAAGGTCAATGTGGTGGCAGATGTGTTGAGCCGGAAGGGCCCAGGACAGTTGTATAGTTCCACCCAGATCTCGAGAGAATTAGCTGATGAGATGGCCATGGCAAAGACAGAACTGGTGGTAGGCCAGTTAGCTAATATTACTTTGCAGTCGATCCTGTTAGAGTGGGTCAAGGAGGGACAGTTAGTGGATGCGCAGTTGCAGGAGGTTAGACAGCATGTCTTAGCGGGGACAGCTAAGGATTATACTGTTTCTGAGACAGGTTTGCTTCGATATCAGGGACGGATTTGTTTTCCGGCAGATGAGGGGGTCATACGAGAGATACTGGATGATCTCACACTACGCCATACTCGCTTCATCCGAGTACCACAAAGATGTATCAGGATCTACAGACATTATATTGGTGGCCCGGGATGAAGAATGATGTGGTAGAGTATGTGGCTAGATGTTTGACATGTCAACAGGTAAAGGCTGAGCATCAGTGACCAGCGGGATTGCTTCAGCCTCTGGGTATCCCAGAGTGGAAGTGGGAGGACATCACGATGGATTTTGTAGGAGGATTACCCAAGACAGTGGGACTTTGTGACTCAGTGTGGGTGATAGTGGACAGATACACCAAGTCAGCTCATTTTCTACCAGTGAGGTCGACTTATACAGTGGAACAGTATGCAGAGTTGTATGTGAGGGAGATAGTGCGTCTCCATGTGGTTCCAAAGTCTATTGTATCTTATCGAGACCCTATCTTTACCTCCAAGTTTTGGGGAGCTCTGCAGAGAGCTATGGGGACTCAGTTGAAGTTTAGCACAGCTTTTCATCCTCAGACTGATGGACAGTCTGAGCGAATGATTCAGGTGTTGGAGGACATGCTTAGGGCATATGTGATTGATTTTGAGGGGTCTTGGAGTAAGTACTTACCGTTGATTGAATTCTCGTATAACAACAGTTATCAGTACACGATTGGGGTGACCCCTTATGAGATGTTATATGGGAGAAAATGCAGATCACCCATACATTGGGATGAGATGGGTGAGAGAAGGTACTTAGGACCAGATATGGTTCAGAGGACTAATGAGGCTATTGAGAAGATTCGAGCTAGAATGCTTGCTGCGCAGAGTAGACAGAAAAGCTACGTTGATAACCTATTCGCTGACATCCACTGCTTATCCATATATTCTCCTATGTCTATCAAAAAGAAAAGAAACGACACTAAATAAGCACATGATAAAGTTGGATGTCTATATAAAACTAATCGTTTATTATCCTAAATAAAATCAGACAGCATTTTCCCTATAATAATGACTTAACCATCTGCACGTGAATAGCAAAACAAGCAATTCAAACAACATACAATAAGTTTCTTCCTTATAGGATGTCTATATAAAACTTCCTAGATAAAATCGGGCAACATTTCCCCTATAATAGTGACCTAACCATCTGCATGTGAATAGCAAAATAAACAATTTAAACAACATACAATAAGTTTCTTCCTTATACCTCCGCAACACACAACCAAATATCTCAAAACCTACTTCACTAAAACACACAAGTACTCAACCTTCCGTTATCACTGCAGCACACAATTTTAATATCAGAACCAACTTCACTATGGATGAATATTTAAGATATTCAAACTCCTCTAACATTTGTTTAATAATATTAAAAAGTAGAATTAAGAGAATATATATGTATCTCTTGCAATTAATAATCCAAAAGCTAGCAAAATTACTTCACGTAGTAATCGAATTCGCTATTAAATCCACAAACCAATAAAATTAAATCAATAAATAATAAATAAAATATCACTAAATATCTAGCAATATATAACTTATTATTGTAATTTTAGAAACTTAATTACCTCAAATGTGTGATTGATATAGAAGTTTTGATGCACAATACTCTCTAAAATCTCACCACCAAAATAACAACCTACGAAATTAAATTAATTAATATGTTAAACATTACTAAACAAATATCACTAAATACCTAATAAGTAAATGATTGGTAAACAAATACAAAAAAAAACTCCAATGAGCCACTAATTATAACCTTAACAAAAAATCAATAAAAAAATTCATAACCTAAAATCTCAATAATCAACAAAAACATAAAATTTTCCATATATTTATATTTTTAAAATTATTTAATAAATTTATTTTAACATAACTATATATATAACAAAATAGTTAGAATTAAAAAAAAGTTTAAATATACATACAAAAATATATCTAAATTTCGAAATAAATAATGATAAAAATTAGAACAAAAAATCATGAACATATATATTATAATGAAATCTATACAATGTGATAGGTTAAATTAAAAAAAAAACTAAGAAATCTTAAATCTATAAAAAAATTCCATGGAAAAACTAATAAATCCAACAATGTATAGAAAAAATGCATAAAAATGTAAAATTAATACAAAATCATGTATATTACTCATCTTAATGCTAAACCTATGATTTTTTATCAAAATAATTAACTAAAATTCATAAAATTTTTAAAAAAAACTAACCTTAAAACCCTAAAATCGCAGGCTCCTTTCGTATATGCTTGTGCTCTCTGTTTGCTGTTATGAGGAGGAAGAAGAGCAAAAATTAATAAATAAGTCAGGGGGACATCCAACGACTCCCAGTGGGAGACATCCAACGCCTCCCACTGGAAGACGTGCCCCGTGTCTCACGTCTCTTAGTAAGAGACGTTGGATGTCCCCCTGGCCATGCACCCAACATATTTTCAACGTCTTCCACCATTTTTAATGTCTTCCAATTGTACTCATTAATAAAAACTTTCAATGTCTCCCACCATCAAATATTTAAAATCTCTGATAAGTTTTAATGTCTTACACCATTGGTGTAAGACATTGTAAGGAATCATTGTATATGAATTTTGTTGTAGTGATAAACCAAACAAACTTAGACAGCCAATCAAGTAGGAGAACCGGACAGAGAATTGCCATCCTTCTTGTGAGCAACTGCAGACTGCAGTACCAACTAAAGACCATTAAGTTTCACAACAGCCAAAAAATAGTAATGGAAGTAAAGAAATTGCATAACATTGTCAAAATCGCCATGAACATGATACGGTATTACTGTTGTTGGCAGGCTCATCAGGAGTATCCAGAACCGGAAGTACAAAGGATAGTACAATTTTCTTTCCAATGCTTCTTGAACCACAGCTTGTACATGGACAAGTAGTGTTAGAGTAAAGCCTAAAACCTTCTAAAGAAAGTTCATCTTGATAGATATGAAAATCTATATTCAATTCAAAACTTCCACTGCAATCATTAAAATCATAAGAACGCATTTGTCCAAGTAGACGACAGAGAAGAGACCATTTCCAAATAGATGCTCAAGAGGTCCACGGCGAGAATTATAGCTTGCAAAATTAACAGCAACTATCAAGTTTGAGCTAAAATCCACTAGACTTGTAATAAAGAAAGCTAAATTGTTCCTTCTCGTTAAACTATTCCACAAAAAGCTGACTTTCTTTACTAATTTGATTTTCTTATTTGAGTTGTGATTTGTACTCCGTTCTCTACTGGTATATCACTAAAGAGTCACAACTAAGCTTATAAGAAGAAACACTACTTCAACTTCGTTGACTATATATATTTATAGTGGATTTGAGCTCAACTTAATAATTGCTGATGATTTTAGCAGTTATAAATCTTGACAACAGTATGGTCAAACAGTGTAGCAGTTCTGAATCTGATAAGCTTCTTTCATGGATTTGAAGTTTTCCACCATATGCATTGACCCTTTAACGTTGAAGGTATAAAAAACAGTTCTTTACCTCCAAATTATATATAGAAGAAGATTATAAGGTACATGCTTACCTCTGTGCTCTTTCTGAAACCGTCCCTTTTTTCACATGCTTAACAGGATAAAACCCTCGATTATATATATAAACGCACCGCAAATGACAACCCTAGAGGAGATGAAGACGATAGTGTGCTAACATGGACCGCCTCATTCAGCTAAAGTACGCCGGTGACTTACCGAACCGACAAAACGAGGGAATCGGTGGGCTCCACTGCGATAAAAAAGATTACAAGCGCAAACATGGAGGAGTGAAGTTTGGTTTAAGTGAATAAAAATTGAGGAATAGGATGGAATGTAATAAAATTTAATATATAAAAAAATTATTTATTTTTTTTATTTTTGCTTTGAAATGATTTTACTTTAATTTTTAAATAGAATATTCATTTTACTAAAATGATAGATAAACTATTACATTGAAATGAAATTTCATCAAATAAAAAAATAGAATAAAATATAATTCTTTTCTATTCTATTATCCCTACCAAATATTACATAAATTTATTAAATTTCTACAAAGAACAAGTCATTTATAACAATGTCTCATGGTTTTTAAGTTTAACAAAACTATACATTTTTTTTTCTTTCTTTTTACATTTTAGGGAATTGAGACTTAAACTTTTCCCACACTAGTTTTGGGTCAGAAATAAATGTATTTTTTTGGGGTCAATAGCACTTGGTTTCCAATTTGTTCCTAATGTATCACTTAAGTGGAGTATAGCCTTTTTTTCCCTTATATTGCAATTTTTCTAATTTTCCTCCAACCTAAGGGAAAGAAGAAGAGTATACATACCAAATGAAAAGGAATTTTTGAGTAGAGAAGAAATCTCACCAATTAATTATCTACCTCAATAACTTTAATTCACGAAATATATATACTCATATACTTGGAGAATAATATAAAAATTTATAAAACATTCGTTTCCTTCGTAAATAGTTCTCCTTAGATGTTGCGTGACACTATATATTTATCAAAAAAAATTGTAACATACAGTATCTTTACAACAGTTGATGAGTGTTGTTTTTAGGACTCTTATCTATATTTTATACATATTAATTGATTTACCTCTTCTAATGGAAGTGCTTTTAGGTTCCCTAATAGTTTTTTTGTACTTAGATATCTAAATTTGTACTTATTTTTTTTTAGCATTTAGATCCCTGAATTTGTATTTTCGTAACAAGTTAGTCCCAAAATTCAATTTATGTTAAATAACTATTAAAATAGACATAAATAGGAACTAAGTGATAGGTTTGGAGAAATTTAGGGACCTAAACAATCCACATGAGAGAAGTTGGAGACCTTGTATGTTATTTTTTGTTGTGTTTTATGTTCTTAATAAAACCATATTTCTCATGTAACATGTTTTTATTATCAATATAAAAATTAGGAATTATTTTGCATATTCAATCGTATTGTTCGCCTGTTTTATTACATGTCTATTCAATTAATACAAATATTTATACTGATTAGTGCTCAAAAATATCATTTTATTAGTTTTAAAGTATTAATATTTTCATGGATTTATTGTAATATATTGTATATTTGAAAATTTTAATTTTAATTTAATTTGTGTTTAATTTTCAGAAAATAAAATGTATTATGACACAAAGAAAAAGAAAAAAGAAATAAAGAATGATAAATGAAAAAGTGACATTTTTTTAAGGGAATTAGGCCCAAAATGAGCCCAAACAAGCCCAGGCCCAAGCCTACCACCACTTAACGCGTCTAACGCGGGCCCTCCTGCCAGCCAACCCAGGGCCGCCACATCACCCAGCCAACCCGCCTGGTCTCCAGCACCCAGCCCGTGTGACCCGGCCCCTCAACCTGCGCCCCACCTCCGACCCGCAAGCCTCTAGCCAGCCCTCAACCTGCGTTGACCCGATCAAACCAGGACTCCCCTTCACCCAGCTGTGCCATGTGTCCTCCTCTGATTGGTTGCGACTGGGTCAACACTTCCAGTTGCCACCAGCCCATTTTGTGTGCTCTTTGGGCATTGGACCTCCCATTTTGAGCTTTAAAGCTCTTTTTTTTTCCGTGTTTTAGAAAAATGACAAATTGACCATTCACCAAAATAGCTAGGTTAATATTAATAATAAGATTTGATTTTTCAAAATCATATTTTATTATTAATATTTCAGATTTATTGTGTAAACCTCATTTGTTGTTTAATTTCTTTTTAGTCATTTTCTCCCTCTATAAATAGAGACTATTTCTTTCACATGGGGACGTAATTTTTAGAAAAAAAGAAACTATAGCAAAATTTCTACTCACTTTCTTCTCATATTTTCTTCTTAGAATTTTGTGAGAATCATGAGCATAATAGGCTAATTCTTCCTAGGAAGGTTAGGGATGTTTCCATATGCTAGTGATGTTATTTTGCTACTTTGATTTACTATGTTCTTAATATAATGCATTTGAGTTATTTGTGTTCTTTCATCCTCATATTTATTTTGTTATCTTTATTTACTTGTGCTAATAGTATATAGGATTAGTCATGCTCTTTCTATGTGCTTCTAATTAGTAAAAGTAATACTGATACATAATTCTATGTCCAATCTTCTATTGCATTATTGCCCTTGGGTATTTTGTCATTTTTAGATTTTTCATAAGATTAACATTGTGCTCCTAAAGTAAAGAACTTTATAACTCAAATGGACTTTTGTTAGAATAGAATATGGACTTTAAAGTCAGATTTTCCAAGTAAATATTGGGATGTGAACTATTTACTTGTGTATTTTTGTAAATCAAGTAACTAAGTAACCAAGCAAGCATATGGATGATTCTTGAAACCTTTCTATTTTCTCAAACTCTTGATTACACCTTACTTTTATTTGACTTGTCTCATTTTATCATTTCATTAAAAAGACAACACCAAAATCTCAAATCTCTTTTAATTTACATTTTTATTTATTTCATGTCACTAACTTTTTGTGTTATTTTCTACTAATCTTTTGGTTTTAGGTTACCTCCTTATGGATCGACCGCCCAATTTTACTACAACTACCGCTTAGTGGTTGTCACAATTTGGGCGTTAAACACATACAATCTCGAACATATGGATAGTTACAATTATAGTGACTAGATCACAATGGATTATAGTTGTAATTATGTGTTCAAAAGAACGAGTCCTAAGATTATAACAATGCATTGGATTTTCAATGATAAGGCAATCTACGATATGATCTACTTACACATTTAGGGTGTGATGTCTTGTACAAGGCATTGATCGAGTAGATAAGATCAGATGTATTTGGTTAAATCGGACTAGGACCGATATTTATTATTGATAGATAAATAAGTATTGTTGTTATCGAATCTAATCAATGTCACAACGTTGACCATATGTCAAGTCAATCTTAATTCTGAGTGATTATACTCTGCTAATTATATTATTTAAATCTTTTAACTTGTTCAATACCAACTTACCCTACGGTCTAGCTCATACTTACATCTTGGAGATTTAGTAGTGTAATTCAGTGAGAATGTTATTCATAGATGTTGACGGTGAGAACTCATCAACGAAGTTAAGTTAGAAAAATCAAAGTCTATTGCTTATCAATGAAAAACTTCAACAATGTAATCAGAACTTAGAAACTTAGAAAAAAGTTGCAGAAGAAAAATGGGAAAAGAACTTGTATTCCTTTGTTGTCTCAAGCTACAGTGTTTTTTCCAACCCCCTTCAATGTTGAAGTGGGATTCCCTTTATAGTGGGCTCTAATGGTCCCTGATACATTGTGGTCCATGGGACCAGATTGTACACAAGTACATTGTCAGGAGAGTGGTATCAGGTGTAGTGGTGTTGCCCCAGTACATAGTCAGGGTCCATGGGGTTGTCTCCACTACTTATTTAGTACGAGTGTCAGAGGAGTGGCGCCAGGCGTAGTGGTGCAGGTGGTGGTGGTGTCGACTCTGACATCTGGCCAGAGACATACAGGCCACGTCCCCTCTCCCCGTACTCCCACTACTTGTCTGGCATGTGTATTCGGACCAGACATACGGGGTCTTAAAGGTCGTACCCCGTACAAGATCGTACCGGTACGATCCTTTTAAATTATACTTGGGATTTTACCTCTAAATGTTGGAGTCTCAATATGTCTTCATAGGAGACACCCACTTGAGGTGCAGGGTGCGAGGCACCTGGTGCATGCAGGGGTCGTGGCGCGAAACGGGGCTCTTGGGCCCTTGGCGCGAGACACCCGAAGCACCTCAAGGCCACCCACGAGATGTGGGTGATAGGTGCACGAGACGCCACTCCTGGCGAGACACCTATTGGCGCGCGAGACGGTCGTGGGTGTCTAAGGCGACGTGGCCTTGCAAAATGCCTGGGCGTGGGAGGCGAGGCGCTCCCTCGCGAGGCCCTGGTGGCGCGAGACGATCATGGGTGTCCAAGGCGACGTGGCCTCACAAGACACCTGGGCATGCGAGGCGAGGCGCTCTCTCGCGAGACCCTGAAGGCACGGCCTTGGTGGCACAAGACGCTCCCCCGCGAGGCCCTGGTGGCATGGCCCTGATGGTGTCGTGAGACCCTGCGCGCGCGGATCCCAGGTGGTGTCGTGAGGCCTTGCGAGCGGGTTTCAGGTTGTGTCGCGAGGCTCTGCGCGCGGATCCCATGTTGCGAGGCCCTGCGTGCGGATCCCAGGTGGTGTCGCGAGGCCCTGTGCATGGATCCTTGGTGGTGTCGCGAGGCCCTGCGCACGGGTCCCAGGTGGTGTCGCGAGGCCATGCTAAGGATCCCACTCAAGTGGAGGCAGTCGTGAGATCGGTCTCGCGAGGGGCTGATGTACATGACGTAGGGCGCTGCCTGGTGTGCGAGTCGTGGCCTCGCTGGGTGCGCCGAGTGGAGGCAGTCGCGAGATAGGTCTCGCGAGAGGCTCTTGCACAAGGCGTGGCCTCGCTAGGTGCATTGGTGCTAGGCATGCTGAGAATAGCCTCACTTGCCTCCTTGCGAGAAGATGGTGGCCCAAGGGCCTTGTGGCACAAGCATGTATTTAGGCGTTTAGGGGACCTTAGCGTGTACTTTGGACCTTTCACAAGTACGAAATTTTGAGCATCCACGCTTGCCCCCCAGTCTAGGAGAGGGCCTTTAGGCGCTCTGGTAGACTTTTTGATATGGTGTCTTGAAAGCATGGGTGGTGTTAGTGGTGATCCTTGTGATTTCTTGAGATTGATCGTGAGCCTATCGTCTTGCTTCGTGGATCCCAATCTAGATGCCAAGCTCCCTTCTTGGCCATTGATTAGTCTTTAGGTTCGATGGTTAAGATGAACCTATGGCTCCTATAAATAAGCCTTCACATCTAGCCTATTATTTACACTTTACCTCTTCAGCTTAGTGGTTTTGGGATCCTTGCTCCTTTCAAGAGGTAAGGGGTTCAATCCCCCACAACCTCACTTTTGCTTTCTTTATTTTTCTTTTTTTTTTTATTTGAGTTCATTTCTTGTATGTCTATATCCATGCAGGTATTTGAGGACTAAAACACCTTTTTCCTTTGTTTTTGTAGATGCCTACTTTCGACCACTTGCTTCTCTTCGACCGCGACGGTGCTTTCGGCCCTCGACCTCCTTTTGACCACTACAGCGCCCAATTTTACTTTCTTGAGGTGTACTTTCTTTCTCCCTTATGTTTATTGGGTCTAAATTAGCACCACTCAGGATAGGGTACTTTGGCCTGAGCTCGTCGTGAGTTGACCCAGTTGCATGCCCTCATTCATATCCCATAGTTGGTCATTTAGAGCACTTGTGCCTAGAGGTTTTGAGCTCATTCCTTTGTGCTTTGTAGCAATCCCCTCATTTATACGTGAACCCTATTTACTTACGAGACGAGGTCCCATGGCATGTGAAGGATCATCGAGTGTTCCTCCGGGGGTCGAGTTTGTAGACCTATCTTCAGCTCGGAGTCCTTGAGGCAGACCCGTATTCGTCATCTTGAGCACATGGATAAACTTAGATGTAAAATTTGGGTGGTAGAGAACGAAATAGACTCAGTTCTGAAGGGAGATGGAGTATCTTTCCCCCTTGACCTTAACGACCATATAGCGAACCTTAAGGTGACCCTTTTAGATTTGCAGATGGAGTTGAAGTTTATGGAGGGAAATCTCCCGCCTGAGCCTCCTACCCCGTTTTCCCCTAATGACTGTCATGGGGTCATCCCGTCTTCTCCTCAACCCTTGTTCTCAGTCTACCCTTGCTTAGCGCTTTCACACTCGGTGCCTCGGTGGAAGACCCTTGCTAGGAAGAAAAAATGGAGGGTAAAGTGCCCTGTTTCTACCTCACCTTTTTCTTTTGGTTTTGCAGATATGTCGAAGAGAGTATGACGACAGGTGGCCCCTGAGTAACCAGAATCTGGTCCCCTGTTGCCATCTACTCTGGTCTCCCACGTGTCTGAGAACAAACTGCTAGAATAAGCAGAGAAATAATGTGTTAGCTCGGAGTACAAGCTGTATGTTCCTTTGAACAAGTGCCGGGCTGACAACCCTACTCAGGGCTTTGTGGCCATGAGTGAGCACATCTTAAAGGCGGGTGGTACAATCTCATTACACCCGTTTTTCGTCATGGTTCTCAACCATTTCGACATTGCTCCACTCTAGTTGGCACCCAACAGCTGGCTGACTTTGAGCTGCCTCTTTATGGCGTATATGGAGCATAACAGGCGTGCTCCCTTAACTCAGGTGGTGTGTACAACCTCATGCCCACCCCTAGATCCAAAGGCTTTTATTTCCTGGAGAAAGCCAATTCTACCGACTCCTTGATAGAAGGTTCTGTGTCCAACCCAGGGACCTGGAAGCAGGACTTCTTCTTTGTGAAAGGTCCCCTTTCTATTCGTGAGCACTTTCGCTCGGCTCCTAGTAAGTACTTCAAGTTTTTTTTTTAATTTTGAATTGACTGTTTTGGAACTTACATTCATATTGGCAACTGTGTTGATTGTGTAGAAAACTTCATCGTTCCCAGTGTTTTCGAGTCGGAGGCAAAGGCAGTGAGCAAACTTATCGACGCCGACCTTGCCAAGAAAATGGCTACCCATCTCTTCACTGTGACCAACCTCAACCGTTACAACCTATCCGCGGTGTTGGAGTTTGGGTTGTTATGGCATATTTCTAAGCAGAAGAAAAAGGTTGTTTTGGCTGAACCTCACTCGGATGGGGGTGAGGCAGAATGTGTGCCAGAGGGGGTCTCCCTGGGACATAGGCAACCTTGTCGATCATCTCTGTCTCCCAGGGGGTGCCCTCTTTTAGCCCTTACAGACCATGACATGGCCTCCCATTCCCACGATCACCAGGCCATGCTGAGGGGCTTCGTCTATCCCTATTCTGAGGACTTCGATGCTTTCCCTCGAGCTTCCCTCAATCCTGGTCCATCGAGGGCTCATTTTTCCGATCTTCCTGCGCCCCCTTCTCCTTCGGTGAACGGGTCATCTATCTCTACCCAGCCAGGCACCTTGGGTGGGCCGCATGGCAACCTCTTATGGGCAACGTATGTCCAGGTCACCACGGATCTTCCTGAGGCTGATTGGAGAGGTCTTGGGAGTTTTTCCATGTCAGAGCTTGGGGAGACTCTTGTGCGCTCGGCCCACTTGGGTGAGTTCATGCACCTTACATTGGTCTTACCCCTTCTCTCTCTCTCTCTCTCTCTCTCTCTCTCTCTCTCTCTCTCTCTCTCTCTCTCTCTCTCTCTCTCTTGCTTATCATCGTTATTGTTATTTTTCTTGTGCAAACTTATACAGTGGCTCAATGATTTGCCGACTCGGCTCAGGACCTCTCCGCGTCAAATTTTGAAAGGGACCGTCTAACGGTCCAGGTCCAGGGGCTCGAGAGGGAACTTGCTGAAACCAAACTTAAGCTTGAGAAGGACCTGGCGAAGGCCTCTTCATCATCAAAACAGAAGAAGAGGGCGACTGCCAAGGTTGTGATGCTGCAGGAGAAGGTCACTCGCTTAGAGGCCGACCTTGAGGGTGCAACGGCTACCATCGCTACGTTGCAGGGGAGGGTCGCTTCCTTAGAGGTGGATAAGGTTGATATTGAGTATAGAACCATAAAGTGCACCCGCTACGGAGTATGGAGGCAAAATCCTAACTTCGATTTCTCCTCCTTTGGTGAGCACGTCGTTGCCAGGGTGGCTGAGTGGAACGCCTACGGCAGGAGGCCTTGAGATCTTGCTTCTGCGATTTTTGTTGTTCAGTCCAATGTGGTTGTATGATCATTTGAGCCTTATTTTGCTTGTAATTTCTCTGAGTCCTGTTACATTATCAAAACTCTTTTTATATATATATATGTGATCATTCATCTTTATTCCTCTATGTTCGAGGTCCTTTTGAACCCGCACAATGGGGTTCGATAGGTTCTCTTTTTTATTTATCAGGCTTGAGGTCCTTTGGAGCCCATGCAAAGGGGTTCAATAGGTCCCTCTTTGGTGCCTCTTGATTGTACCTATAAGGATATATTGACCCTTTGGGTTCTAATTATCCTTTTATATATTTTTGCACGTGCTTATTATTTCTTGCGAGAAGCGTCCTTCTCGTCATTATTCATAATACTATTTTTGCAAGGGTCTCTTTTAGAACCCTTTTTGGCTAGACAGCTTGGTGGACGCTTTGGGCTTATTAGGATGCTTTTCTTGTAGGACCTTTTGACCTCCTTAATGTTCATAAGGGTAGCTAATCCTTGTGAACTCAAGCGATGCCTTACAAGGTCTTCTTCTTTATTTATAAGGGGGGGGGGGGGGGGTCCTTTTAGGATCCTGATATAAGGGGTCCTTTTAGGATCCTCCTGATAAGGGGTCCTTTTAGGATATAGGGGTCTCGTTTGGGACCCCCTTTTTTTTTCTGACCCCCTATGTACTCTGCCCCCCAAGTGGTTGGTGAGATTTATCTGGCCAGGCACTTTGATCATTCCATTCATGCATTTTGATAATCATTTTGCTTAAACAAGAAACTTTACTACATATTCACTTAATGTCACAACACATTCATTGAAAATAGGTGAAGTACATGGTAACTTAATGTGACTTGTTCTTGCTACATAATAAGGAGTTCAAATTGAACTTATAGCTATTACATTTAACCTGCACATTAGACAGGTCAATAACAACCTTGCCTCAACATGGAAGTCTTACTTGTTATCCCCAAAATTTGAAAACGATGACGTGGCAATAGAAATGACAAGTGGCAAGGAATGGTTGGGTGGGAGTGACCTGGTAGACCAGTGAAGAATTTTGACTGGCCAGTCAAGTGTCATGACCGACCAGGCATGACCTTGTCCGACCAGTCACATGTTTGTCTGCCCAGGCATGACCATGTCTACCCAGCCAAGTGCATGTCTGCCCAGCCAAGTGCATGTCTGCCCAGTCAGGTGCATGTTTGCCCAGTCAAGTGCGTGTCCGCCTGGTGAAGGTTTGGCCGATCATCCTGAATGTGATATGGATTGACTAGACAGAGCAGGGCTACATAAAAAATCCCAGAAACGGCTTCAACAAGAATCGGTCTTGGCTTGCGCGGGAATCTCTCAGTTTATCCCATGAATATAGTGTATTGTTATATTTTGAATATTGTTGTAAATTAAATATAATGAGAATAACAAAATATCCCGATTATGAGGGACATCATCTGTACGATCCTGAGCCTATAAATACAAGGCTCGTGGCATCATAAAGAGGACTTTTGATTCGAATTCTAATTTTCTAGAGAGAGAGTACTTGTATCTTGAGAGAATTCTTGTATTCTTGTAATCTGCACTGAAGAAACTCAGTTGACTCAAGCTCATCTGATCTTGAGTGTAGGTCTATAATCACAACTCTAAGTGGATTAGGCTATTACCAACACATTGGGGCTGAACCACTATAAAAATCGTCTGTGTCGTTTATTTCTCTTGAAGGTTTTTGTCGTTTTGACATCTACACGTTGTTGGACAAAAACGCGGTCAAAATTTTGGTGCTTTCATTGAGAGCCTGAAGAGAAAGACAGACGATCCCTGAAGTATTATGGCGCCTAAGAACACCAATGCGGCCTCCAAGAAGACAGGCTCCTCTAAAGAGCCTGCTAGATCAGAAGGTCCTGGCCCACAAGACCATGAGACTGAGCCTAGAGTCAAGCTCGAGGATGTGACTCCAGAGGTTGAACAACTCCAGGAAGCCATGGGGGCTTTCCAGGAGGAGATGGCACAATTCAACGCCAAACAGGAGGCGTTCGCTGAAGAGATGGCTAGGCAGAAGGCTGCATTTAAGCAGCAGAGACAGGAGATGGAAGCTAGGAGTGAGGAGATCAAGCGACAGCAGGAGGAGTCTGATAGGCGACATCGCGAGGCTGCACTCGCTCTAGAGGCAGCTACGCAGCTGGCCCAAGCCAATGCCCAAGTTGCAGCACGAGGAGCAGCCACCCTAGGTGCAAGGACCACAGAAGCTGGTCGTAAAAACACTGATAGACCCAATTCTCGAGGGCCAAATAGGAGTGGTAGTAACCCACCTGGTCGGGAAGAAGATGGGGTCCAGTCGGGTACTGCCTCGACCGAAAGGGGGAACTCTAGAACCCCCTCAAGGAGCCACCGATCAGAGACTTCCAGGTCTGGAAGTCATAAATCAGGTAGCAAGAAAACTCCACCTGAGCCGAAGCACAATAGAGCTCCTCTAGGTAAAGAAACTTCTCACTTCAAAGATGGGCATGGTCGTGATGAAGCTGATAGTCATCACACTGACCAGTCGAAGGAGAAGAATGATAACAACCATCGGGGAGGAAAAGATCGCCCAACTCAGACAGGAAGGCCACCACTGCATTCCAACCAGCAATGCAGTGGCAATGAGCATGTCACACATGGCAAGCCTTCCAAAAAGACTCGGAGTACGGTGTTCGATCGGTTAGGGAGGCATACCTCCCAGAAGGATTTAAGAGACGACATTGCAGGTAGGAGAAGGACCGTCCCGGTCGAAGGGCGAGATCCAATCCGACCTACCAGTCAAGTAGAAATACTTGATGATGGTTTGCCAGATAGGAGCGCTCGACTAGGCGGTCCCGAAAATGAGTCCCAAGCAGTGGCCCCAGGCATCCAAGCCCAGCTTGATGCTCTGGCAGCAGCAGTTCAGGGTTTGTCTAAATGACCCTCTGCGATCGATCCAGTAGACCACAGGAGTGGCAGCCCGTTCTATGCTCGAATTAGAGCAGCCCAGCCACCAGCAAAGTACAAAGCACCAGTACTGCCAGTTTATACAGAAAAGGCAGATCCGATAAGGCATGTGGGAAAATTCGAAGACCAGATGGAGCTGGTCGGAGTAAGTGATGACTATCGGTGTAGAGTCTTCCCCACCACATTGTCCGACACTGCCCAGGAGTGGTATTGGAAGTTTAAGCCAAACTCCATCACTTCTTGGGAAAGTTTCAGGAAGGAATTTTGTAGGCAGTTCAGTGCTGCCCGGACCCCTCCAGTTTACACTAATCACTTGGCAGATATTAAACAAGGGAAGGACGAGTCTCTCAAGAACTACATACAAAGGTTCACGAGAGAAGCTAACCGAGCTACTGCAGTTGGAGATCAGGGGAAGATGGTGGCGATTT
Source organism: Humulus lupulus (assembly GCF_963169125.1). NCBI lineage: Eukaryota > Viridiplantae > Streptophyta > Magnoliopsida > Rosales > Cannabaceae > Humulus > Humulus lupulus. The sequence goes on along the minus strand of NC_084799.1, from coordinate 19,432,198 downwards.
CTTCTGGCATAATCTATAGGAGTCCTTTGTGGGACAGTATTCATCGCAACCCAATTTCAACGTTACAATAGTTTCTTGACTAGGCAGATCAATATATGAAATTGGATGACGCGATTGAGAAAGGAGAGAAAGGTCTAAACAATCTGGGCGGATCGACTGATCTGCCCAAGAGTGGAGAAAATGGTCAAAATGGCGGAAAGAAATGTGGGAATAACGGGTCTGACCGCCATGATGAAAAGAAAGCTAAGTCAAATCCAAACGATAAGCCAACCAAGCCCCGATTCACAAACTACACAACTCTTTCAGCAAGCCGGGCAGAAATCTATCTCGCTAGTCATTAGGAAGTTCCCTATAAGAAACCCCCACCGATGAGGAAAGAGACATCTAAGAGGGACATGAACAAATTTTTTTGGTTCCATGGAGATTATGGCCATGACACAAACGAATGCAATCACCTCAAAGATGAAATAGAATTTCTTCTCCGGTCGGGCAAGTTGAGGAAGTACCGGGCAGAGACACCCCAAGGAAAAGGAGGCAGCAGTAATCCTGGTTTCAAACAACAAAGATCTCCACCCTTGCAGCCCGGACCTGTGGACTTTACCTTAGACACTATATGTGGAAGTCCACACTTGGCTGAAGAAAGCAACGAAGCAAGGGAGAAGCATGTTGGGCAGGAGTGCTAGGATCAAGAGCCACTGGAGCGGCGAGCGTCTATGAATATATTATTTCTAAATACCGCTTTCAGAGTGGTAGTTTAATTTCAAGTTGTTTAACTTGTTATTTAAATTTGGTTTATGAGCTGGTCATTTGCTGACCAGCCATCTATTTTTGAACAATTTTTGTTGTTTAAGACTCGTTATTAGACACGTTTTGTCCTTTTGAATTTATGAGTAATAAAAGAGACTACGCGCAGCGTGGTCGATTCTTGCTACAAATGTGCATGTGTGTTAATTATCCGAACAGTGTTCAACTAGTCGATACATTCAAGCAGTGTTCAACTGCTTGAATAATTTCCATATATTCTATGTGTTTCACGAGTAATAAACTGCTCGAACAGATTCAGTCAAGTAGCAAGTGACTAAGGATCTCTCAACCCTCAATCACTTAGGGGCACATAGGGTATATCGGTATATAATTTAACACAAGCAATAAGAGCACAAGTTAAGATATCTGTTTTTAGGTTGACTTGTAAATTTTTGAAGTCCAAAAAGGCCATTAAGCTAACTTGTTTGACAAAGCTTAAGTAACTTGGAATTTTTTAAAATTTTAAGTTAGAAGCAGATATTCGTGTGACAATAAACATTATGCTCATAAAATGTTAGAGCAATAAGAGTGTGAGAAAGTATACTTAGTATGGACTTATGAAATGTCTAGAATTTCTAAGTTAGAAAACTAAGTACTCATGCAAAAATATAAGGCATACATCAGAGTGACTTTGCTATTCACAAAAAAAACTTATAATGTTTTAAGTCTAAAAAGACTTAGAATGTTTCAAGTTAGCCAAGAAAAGTAAAGTATAAATGCCAACAGCTCGGCCATATGAGCAAGAGTACATAATAAAATACAAAACAAAAGTCTACTAGAGAGCTGGTCGGATGGCAACTTGTCTGGTCGGATGGAGGCCTCTCTGGTCGAATGAGAGATCACTGGTTGGCTCTGGCAGGTTGATCAACCCCTTCCTCAACATCAGTTGCTCCTTCCGATCGGAATGACAGCGTGGGGGAAACAAATGTAGTGCCGGTAGGATTAGCTGCTTCCTCGGCAGCCTTTGCCTCGCATTTCACAAGCTCCTCTACCTTGACCTCCTCTGTGAGAAAGTCGAGGTTGAGAGGCTTGTTCCGCTTCCACACCTGGTAAAATCAATTGAAGCAGATGTCCTCATAACGAGCAAGATCGGCTTCTTTCTCTCGCTTTAGCTCCTCGGTCTCACAATTCAATTCATCGTTCTCGTGAGTCAGTTTCTCCAGCCAATCAGTCAATGACTTGTTGGTTTGGGCTAGTTTGTCGTTCCCATCAGCCAACCCCCTAAGAAACCCATCTCGCTCAGCCACAGTCTTCTCTAACCGCTCCAACTTGGATTTAAGATCCTTTTCTGAAGAAGTCAGAGTATCTGCCTTAGCTTGGGCCTCCACTAGTTGATCATTTAAGACCTTGATCAACTCCTTCTAGTCTACTGCTCGGTGCTGAGCATGACTGATGGTGATGAGCGTCTGCATGAAAAACAAGAGGTTACTACAAGTATAAATATACATAACAAACTGTCTTGTGATAGAATACTTACATTCGCCAACTGAGCAATCCCTCTTTGTAAGACGACATCAACGCTAAGTCGAGGAAAGGATTCAAAGCTTTGAATCGTTGAAGTGTCATGAAGAGTCTGATCAACCACTTCCTTCCCAATAGTACCAGCAGTGCGAAGTGCCTCACTCAAGCCATTCGGGCGAGTGGGGGTTAGGCTCGAAGAGGGAGGAAGTGAGGAGGAGGTCAGCTGCGGGATTGCAATCGACCCCTCGGGTTGTCTCCCTTGGCTGGGCGGAGTAGTCCTTGGGACTTTGCTCGGAGGGGTGGAGCCACTTCCTTCCTCGGATTTCCTCTTTGGGGTAGGAGGGGCGTTGAAATGCCTAAACATCTCTGAATCTGCAAAAGAGAAAGCACAAGATTTGTTAGTAAAATATATATATAAAGCAATATGTGGATAAGTACAATACTACTACTAGACAGTTCTATAAATCCCATATAACCAGGTTATCAAACATATCACTATGACTACTAGACCTGAGTTAAGGATTTGGTTGAGGAAGTCGTCCTCATCGTCGGAAGATGAACTCAAGTCCCTCTCAAGCTGGATGGCCTTCCCCTTCCCAAGCTGTGTGGGAATAGCAGGTCTGCGCTGGTCCTCTGGCTGGGGCTCCCTAATGATGAGATCGCCTGGTCTGCGGAAGTGAGGAGATGGTCCAGCAGAAAACTGATCGGTCACTACCTCAGTGCCGGCGTTGGACTGATCAGTTGCATTATTTTCCTCAGTAGTGCTCTCCACTGTGATGTTCTGGTTACTTGGTAGCAGGCCCACCAGCTGAAGATTATCTACAGTAACCAAGTTTTTCACATCCTTCTCCTCGATGCACATATTGGCCAACTTCTCTGCTCGGTCAAACATGTCTTTTGTGGGCAAGGGTTGGTGAAATGGACCCGCATGCGTAAAAGCCAGGTTGTTGGCTTTGATGTCCGAAGTGAGAAAATACTCTGTATAGTATTTCCCAGGATTCGACATGTGAGCAATGCCATAAAGGTATTTAACCCCTTTATGCCTATGAAAGAGGTGGAAAAAGCCTGTGTTTTTATGGCTCGGGTCGGTTCTGAAGTCGAATAGGTAGTGTATTTCGTGAGGAGTAGGCTTATCCCAGCCTTGCAGGAAGTAAAGAATGAATAGGGCAGACAACGCCTGAATCCCGTTAGGAGCTATCTGGAAGGGAGAAACGTTGAAATAATCCGCTACTGACCGGAAGGAGGGGTGTAGCGGGATAGTTGCTCCTGCATATATATGGTGCCTAGACCAAGCACAATAAGGTCCGCCAGGCCTGTTAGCCCTCTGATGAGGGCGCGGACATATCACATTCACCCCTCTCAAGCCCAAGGCTTGGATGTGTTTGTCAAACATCCCAGGGTTAAGTTTCATAGGCTTGGCGGTAAACCAAGAAGGTGTCTCTTCTCCTTCCTTTCTTGGTTTTTGGACAGCCAGACGCTGGATCTCGGTAGCGAATTTCTAGGTAATTTTTCTCTGAGGCTTATTTGGTTTTGGTGTCTGGCGGGGTGGTCTCGAAGAAGCCACAGTTTGGACCTCACTGCGTTCCACCACTTTCTGTACCGCTCTCCGGGCTACTTGAGGATCCTGGTCCTGCGGGAGTCTGTTGGACTTCTTTATCCTCATTGTTGACTGTTCAGCTTGTTGATGGAGGAACTGCTCCTCGTGAAGAAAATATAAAGCTGAACGGGGGAGGATCTTCTTAAAACGGCGGAGGCGGTCCTCAGGAGTACGACTGTTAGGAGACTTTGACGAGGAGTCACTGCTTTGAGGGGTGTCACTCGAATACGGGATGGACGTGTCAGAGTTTGTGTGGTTGTCACCTCCCCTGTAGTCGAAGCGATTCATCTACAAAATATAAAAATGGGGAGGTGAGTAACCATACAAATATAATTCAACAGAGCAATGTTTATTTTTTCTACTTAGAAAAAATTTGTCTAAGTAGTAAAATTTGGCATGCACGAAGAAAAAATAATTTTAGTGCTTAAAAGTGACTAAGAGTGCCTAAAAATGCTTAAAGTGTTTAAAAAGGTGGTGTCCGAGTGGCCCATGTAGTGTACGATCAGGTGCCCATGCATGTCCGAGGAGATGGTGGGGTTTCGAAGGGCTGCGTCTGGGTGCCGAGCTGCTGCCGCGCCTGTCCGAGCGGATGCTGGGGTTCCGAGGGGTTGCGCCTGGGTGCCGAGCTACTACCGTGCCTATCCGAGCAGATGATGGGGTTCTGAGGGGCTGCGTCTGGGACCGAGGAGCAGCATGGTGTCCGAGCGGACACCAGGGTCCGAGGAGCGCTGCAGGACCGAGGGCTGGTGCGTGCATCCGAGGAGAAGCAACTTGGTCCGAGGGGCTCGCCTAGGGTCCGAGGGGTGCCGAATGGCCATGTCCGAGCAATGCCTGTCCAATCGAACTAAGCTAAACACCCAAGCAGCCCTAGGGAACAATGGCCATGTCAAAAGAAAATAGGGAACAATGGCCAATCGGCCATACCCCAAACCACAAACATAAACCCATTCCGAAAAACCCTAAATCCCTAGGACATAAACACTATTTCTCATCAAAAACACATAACCACAAGATCAAAATGGGGAATTTGTAAAGTTTCAAATGTTCTAGAGACCACATTCATATTATCAAATACCCATAAACACATACATGCAATTTAGGTTGAAAAACTCATTTTTCTTTAAATTTCTATGAAATTGAAGGTAAAATTGAGTTACCCATATCCTAAATAACATCAAAACAGCCACAAAATACATTGCATTTCCAAAGATTCACACATAGATTCAAGGGGAAATTTTCCCAGGGGGGTTTCGGCCAACACACTCATATTTTCATGGAATTTTGAAAAAAATAACAACACAAGTGAAGATGAAGGAGAAGACTTACCCAATCTTGAAGAGACCTTGGATTTGCTTGGAGAATGCTTGAAGAAATAAATGCTCCTCCTTGAAGACCCTTGAACTTTCGGCCAAAGAAAGAAAAAGAGAGAGAAAATGAGAAGTTTTTTATATTTTGTTTTCTTGTGTGTGTGGAAGTGTGGGAGTGTAAGGGTCTATTTAAAGGAAAAAAGTGGGAATTGCCACTTATTTTTGGACTCTTGGAATTCCTTAGATATTTTTTCTCCCCACGACTATGAGCAGTTAATTGCAGTGATCGTGGTCTGCTATGGAGTTGTGGTCTGCTGCATGGGCAGGAAGATGAATAGTTGGATTTTTTTTTAATTATGCCGTCAGCTGTGGAAAAAAAAGTTTATTATGTGAGAGCATCATATAATAAACTTGGGGGGAAAATGTTATCCCCAAAATTTGAAAATGATGACGTGGCAATAGAAATGACAAATGGCAAGAAATGGTTGGGTGGGAGTGACCCGGTAGACCAGTGAAGAATTCTGACTGGCCAGTCAAGTGTCATGACCAACCAGGCATGACCTTGTCCGACAAGTCACATGTTTGTTTGCCCAGGCATGACCTTGTCCGACCAGTCACATGTTTGTCTGCCCAGGCATGACCTTGTCCGACGAGTCACAGGTTTTTCTGCCCAGGCATGACCATGTCTGACCAGTCATGACCATGTCTGCCCAGCCAAGTGCATGTCTGCCCAGTCAAGTGCGTGTCCGCCCGGTGAAGGTTTGGCCGACCAGCCTGAATGTGATATGGACAGACTAGACAGAGCAGGGCTATGTAAAAAATCCCAGAAACGGCTTCAACAAGAATCGGTCTTGGCTTGCGCGGGAATCTCTCAGTTTATCCCATGAATATAGTGTATTGTTATATTTTGAATATTATTGTAAATTAAATATAATGAGAATAACAAAATATCCCGATTATGAAGGACATCATCTGTACGATCCTGAGCCTATAAATATAAGGCTCGTGGCATCATAAAGAGGACTTTTGCTTCGAATTCTAATTTTCTAGAGAGAGAGAGTACTTGTATCTTGAGAGAATTCTTGTTTTCTTGTAATCTGCACTGAAGAAACTCAGTTGACTCAGGTTCATCTGATCTTGAGTGTAGGTCTATAATCACAACTCTGAGTGGATTAGGCTATTACCAACACATTGGGGCTGAACCACTATAAAAATCATCTATGTCGTTTATTTCTCTTGAAGGTTTTTGTCATTTTGACGTCTACATGTCTTTGGCCAAAAATGCGGTCAACATTACTGATAATACTTCTTTAGATGTTCTGCATTCCATGCTCTAGGTACCATGGTATCATCCAAGCGTGCGAGCTTGTAGGTGTTAGGGGGCACAACCTGGGCAACTTGGTGGGCCCTTCCTAGTTTGGCCCTAACACACCCGCGCTCGGATCTCGAGTGTTGGGCAGGACTTTCCGCAACACGAGGTCTCCTACTCGAAACGCCCTCTCTCGCACCCTCGAATTATAATATCTCGCGGCTCGTTGCTGATATGTGGCTAGCCTCAGTTATGCCATGTCTCTCTTAGCTTCCAACATGTCCAAATTCCTGGCTAATGCTGCAATATTAGCCTAGTCATCGTACGCTTATGTGCGGATGCAGTTAATCTTCATTTCTTTTGGAAGGACAACCTCGCACCATAGGCTAAGGCAAAAGGCGTCTCTCCCGTGGTGGAATGAGGTGTGGTCCTGTAGGCCCAAAGCACATTGGGAAGTTCTTCGACCCATGCCCTTTTCAACTTTTCCAACTTTATTTTCAAGTTCCTTTTTAAGATCTTATTGATGGCCTCCACTTGTCCATTGGCTTGTGGGTGTACTACAGCAGAGAAACTCCTCTTGATTCCTTTTTCCCTGCAATATTCCTCAAATACTCCTCCTTCAAATTGTGTCCCATTATCGGAGATTATCTTGTAGGGTACTCCAAACCTGCTGACGATAAATTTGTTGACAAAGGTGGTGATTTGCTTAGCTGTTATGTTGACTAGAGGCTCTGCTTCCACCCACTTAGTAAAATAATCGACTGCTTGTTAGGAAAATATGTATTGCCTCAATGGAAATAGGTAAGATAACTACAACTCTAAACTAAATATTACAAATAAATATTATTGATTAAAAAGTGTTACAACTCTATGACAAAAAATTACATGTAAATATAGAGAAAGAGGTAGAAAATGATAGAAATAGAATATACAACTCTAAGACAAAAAGATACAAATAAACTAGAAGTAGTAGAATGAAAGATATAGATAAGATTACAACTCTAAAACAAAATATACATATAAAAGAGTAAATATAGAAAAATAGAAGAAATGAAAAGCAATAGGATAAAAGAACAAGAATAAGAACAATGAACTAAGAACTCTCACTCACACAACCAAAGTGAAGAGTGTTGGGGATCACCAACTTGAACAAGGTTTGAAACCTTTGTCCAAAAGCTTATTTCCCCCTAACTCAAGCACTAAGGGATCTCTCACAGATATTGGAAATGCTTTCTGGAATAATCAAGCCTCAAGGTGTTTCTAGCCAAGTGCTCTAATGGATAGAAATGTTGTGTCTTACAAGTGAGCTATAGGCTCCTATTTATAGAGTTTAGAGACACCCTTTAAATTTCAAATTCCACCATCCCCCATGGCTGTTACCAATGTTTAATTGGATTAATATGGAATTAAAAAGAAGATTTGGGAGTTATTTGGGTTTTTTGAGCCGTTCAACAAAGATTGAAAAAACTGAAGAAAAAAAAATAGTCAGTTTTTAGCCTGTGGCCGCGGCCACTGGCCATTTTCAGCACTAAAAAAGTGTTTTTTTTTTCAAACGGTTCCAAACCCTCCCAAATGATTTTGTAACTCCCACAACACATTATTGGGGTTAAAATCATATCTCTAACAGCCATATCACATATGGCTTTATGAAATTCATCTCAATATTGTGTAACAACAAATTTACACAATAAAGGGTAATATTTGGAAGTTACAAATTTGTAACACCAAATATGTTACATTATTTGGATATATCACATATATCTAAATATTGTAACTCTCTATTATATGTTACAATATGTGACACTCTTTGTCACATTTATTTAATCTAAAACATTATATTATAATATAATATAATATTACATTATATTATAAAATAATATAACACTGCTACCACCTCATATTTTGCTCCTCCTCTTCCTGCTGGCAACGCTCCAATCAAGTCAATCCCCCACACAGCAAAGGGCCACGGACTGGTCATGCTCACCAGCTCATTTTGTGGCTGTCTGGGGTAATTTGTATGCCTCTAGCATTTGTCACACCTCTTCACGAAATCGCTCGCATCCTTCTCCATGGTAGGCCTATAATACCCCTGACGGGCGGCCTTTTTTGCCGTGGACTGCCCCCGGCATGATTTCCACATTCCCCTTCGTGTATCTCTTGTAGAATTTTTAAAGCCTCTCCCTTATTTACACACCGTAGGAGTAGGGTAGAGAAGCCTCTCTTATATAAGACCCCGTCTACTAGGGTGTATTGGGCAGCTTTGTAAGTCGGGCTACGGGCATCTTTTTTGTCCAAAGGCAAGGCCCCGTCATTTAAGTACTTCGCGATGGGTGCAAACCATGACTCCCCCTGGATATTGACCATATGGATCATTTCTTCTGCTATGCTCGACTTGGAGAGGTATTCGACTGGGATGGACTCAAGCGTGTCTTCGTTTCGAGTAGAGGCGAGTTTTGTGAGTGCATCGACGTTTGTGTTTTGCTCCCTTGGGATCTGTTCTATGGTGCATTTTTTGAACTGATCCAAATACCCCTTCACCTTGGCGAGATATGCAGCCATTTTTGGGCCTCTAGCTTGATATTCACCTTTCACCTGAAACACCACGAGCTGTGAGTCACTAAAGACATGCAAAAGGGTTACCTTTAACTCCTTAGCTAGCCGCAGGCCATCCAACAGTGCCTCATACTCTGCTTCATTGTTGGAAGCTTCGAATCCGAATCTTAAGGTGCAATACATCTTGTGCCCCTCAGGTCCCGTCATTACTATGCCAGCGCCGGCTCCTCCTTCGTTAGATGCCCCGTCGACGTGGAGACTCCATTCTTCAGGGTGCTCTTCCCCTTCATGCACTGGTTCATTCCTTTATACTTCTCCCTCCTCATGGGGTCAGTGCGCAAACTCGACTATAAAGTCTGCAAGTACATGCCCATTGATTGAGGTCCTTGGGGTGTAAGTGATGACAAATTGACTCAATTTAATCGACCACTTTAACAACCTTCCTGAAGTTTCCAGATTGCGCAAGACTTGACGCAAAAGGGTATTGGTGAGTACCTCGATGGCATGAGCATGAAAATAGGGTCTCAGCTTTCTAGAAGCCACTATCAAGGCATATGACAACTTCTCTATTTCTGGGTATTGGGTTTCTGCGTCTACCAACCGCTTGCTCACGTAGTACACGGGTTGCTGATGCTTTTTTTCTCCTTTGACTAGGGCGGCACTTATGGCATGTTCTGATACGGCTAAATACAAGTACAAATTCTCCCCTTTTCTGGCTTAGCCAAAAGGGGTGGTTTTCCAAGGTGTTCCTTCAGCTTGGTGAAGGCCTCTTGACAATCATCATCCCAAGCAAACTTTTGCTCCCTTTTAGGATGTTGAAGAAAGGGAGGCATTTGTCAGTGGACCTGGGGATGAACCTATTGAGGGCTGCTACTTTCCCTGTTAAGCACTGCACCTCCTTCTTGCTTCGTGGTGGGCTCATTTCTAGCAATGCCTTGATTTTGTCAGGATTGGCCTCGATCCCTCGGGAATTCACTATAAAACCTAGGAACTTCCCTGATGAAACTCCGAAGGTGCACTTGAGCGGGTTTAGCTTCATTCTGAACTTCCAGATAGTGATGAACGTCTCACTGAGGTCATTTGTGAGTTCTTCTGCCTTCTTTGTTTTTACCAGCATATTGTCCACGTACACTTCCATGTTCCTTCCTATGTGATTCGCAAACATTCTGTTCACCAGCCTTTGATAAGTAGCACCTGCATTCTTTAAACCAAAAGGCATCACTTTGGGGGGCGTTACTCCAAACTTAAGACGCACGGTGGTGGGCTTCATCTAGCCTCCCTGACATATTTATCTCGCCCCTTTCTAGATTCGCCCCCGAACCCTAGCCCTCCAAAGATGGTCCTGACCTCTCCTTGTACTTCCGGGGCCACCTCTTGTGCCCATGGCAAGGATGCTCCTTCTTCCGGCCTTTGGCTCTCCTTGCGGACGTATCTGCCCAAATGTCCTCTGCGTATAAGCTCCTTGATTTCCATTTTGAAATGGTTGCATTCTGCAGTGGTGTGGTCGATATCTTTATGATACTGGCAATATTTGTTGGGGTCTCTTTTTGACCGGTCTTTTTTCATTGGCGGGGGCCTTCTGAAAGGGACCTAGTTCTCATTCGTGACGAAAATATGTTCCCTAGCGTGGGTGAGGTCAGTGTAAAAGGTGTAGGGGCCCTGCCTGCGCTCATCCGTGCGTTGGGGCTTCCGAGGCCAATCATCTCTTATTCCTTTATAGACCCTCTTCTTCTTTGCACCGCTTTGGCTTTCCCGGATTGAGGGTTTTGGTGGGGATTGGCCTTTTCCAGCCTTAAGGCTCTCGTGACCATCCTCTACGCGAATGTATTTCTGTGCCCGCTTGTAGAAATCGTCCAAATCTGTGACCTCTCTCTTGAGCATATTATCCCATAACTTGCTTCCCGGGCGCACTCCAGCCGTGATGGCCATTTTTAGCTCTCTGCGGGTCAAGCTCCCTACCTTGGCTACTTCCATATTGAACATGTGAATGTAGCTCTTTAGACTCTCATTTTCTCTTTGCTTCACGTTAGCGAGGCTGGTGCCCAACATTGTGTAATCACGCACGGCGTGGCGTTGCTGGAGAAACTCATCAGAAAATTTTTGCCAAGATCTGATGGACCCTGGTCTAAGTCTTTTGAACCATTTGTATGCAGTTCCTTTCAATGTAACAACAAAGCAATGGCACCTAGCTCCACTACTAATCCCCCTTAACTTCATTAGATCGTTAAACCCGTCTAGATGGTACTTGGGATCTGTGTTTCCTTCATACGGGGTCATATGAGGCTCCTTGAAGTTGGAAGGGAGCCGGATGACTTGGATTTCCTTAATGAAAGGCGATTCATGGTCAAACTCTTCCTCAATGGCTTGTCCTCCAGATGCGGTGATGATCTTGCTCTTGAGGCTCTTCATTTCTGTGTCTAGGTCTTGCCTCCTTTTATTCAAGGAGTCTCTCAATGTGGGCGGGTTAACCTTTCCTTTTCCTTTGTCCTCATGGGGTGCCATAGGAGGTGTGGTCCTTTTATCCGCCCTTTTCTTATTGAGCTCTTCTTGCAAGTCTGGGGGCATTCTGTAGTGACCCAACTATTCTAGACCTTGGACCATTAATAACTACTATATTATTCATAAGAAAACGTACATCCGAAAACATCATAACTTTATTATATAAAGAAAAGGTTTGAATACATAAATATTTTACTTAGGATATGGGATCCCATTGTTTTGAAAATAAAGCAAAACATAACATAAATATATGGGTTACAAAATCAAGTGCGGAAAATAATACATAGAAATCATAATTTAAAGACTTAAAGACTTCATCCTCTAATCTATTGCTCAGTCCATCGATTCCATCCTGCCTCAATATACAACCCCCAAGCTGCCAAGAACCTTTCCGCCGCCATAGCTATTTTCCTGCACATATAAACATAAAGGAATGAGCCTAATGCCCAGCAAGGAAAAACTAACATAAATCATATTCATAAAATTCTATCATAACATATGCTATATCATAAACATATACTATATCATAAACATATGTCATATACCACTACAATGGCCTTTATACTACTTGGGGCTTGTTAACTAATCAAGTCATATGCCCATTAGATTTGTGGGGCTTGCTAGCTAAGCAAGTCATATGCCCATAAATTTATTGGGGCTTGTTAGCTATACAAGTCATATGCCCAAGTCTAAACATACATAATATAACATTTCATAACACAACATAACATAAGATAACATATAACATATAAAATCCTATCCTATTTTCCTTACCAATATACCGGGATATGAGAACAGTATCGAGACATTGGAACACTCCTAAAAACCATAATAGAAAGGTGAGTATACTAAAGAAAAAGAGATGAAAAGAATGAAATACACCATCGAAAGGATACTTACCAACAACAATCTTACGTTCAAGATCTTAGATTCCTAACCAAGAATAAAGAATACGAGTTAGGATTTTGAGTAGAAAAACTATAAGAATAACACAGAAAGGAACTAGAAGAAGGAGTACCTCAAATGCTTCTATAACCGAACTACACCTCGAACCGAAATATACTACGAACCTTACTTCCCGAGTGTTTATTAAGCTTATAAGGATAAAGCTTATAACCCCAACCCAAGTGTTTATCACTCTAAAATAACCTAGCAGCTTGCAGACTCTAAACTTAGCTTGATGAATGAATAAATGGCTGGGTACTAGGCCCTATTTATAGAGTTCAAGAATGAAAAGATCTTTATTTAGCTTGAATAAAATAATGGCTTTTTAATTGAAAAATCTTTTAATAATCGTTCAGCAGAGGTTGAAGACTCGGTCAAAAAGATTCTGGACTTATCAAGAGGTTAAAGAATAAATTAAGCTCGGTTTCAAAAACGTTCAAATATCTGGCACTACAGCCGATATATCGCCCCTAGTAGGCGATATATCGCCTGGGCTAATATGCTTAAGGCTCATCGAGGTGGTCGTGCAAAGTTACGTGTTTTTCGTATCCCCGTATGGTGATATATCGCCCATAGTGCTGCGATATATCGGCATACGCTGAAATATTATACACGTAATTGCACTTTTTCAGCCTAATTTGAATTGAGTAAACAGTCTTGACTAAGTCCTCTAACAATTTCAAAGCTGCTGGCAGACCCTATGATATTCAAATATTACTCTTATTAAATTTATTCCTCAAAATACTTAATTATTCATTAAACATACACATGACAAGTGTCATTTCCTTATTGGGTTTATCTAAACATTATATTATAATAAATATCAACTTCATAATCAGCTATATTAATTAGACCTTAGGTTGTAATTAATATTCTTAAACTATAGGTTAAACTTATAAAATCTACAAGTGTTACTACGAGTGTCCAACTAAATCCCGGTCTGAACCAAAATCCACAGTCATAAAAATACTACAACTATTACTATTGCTACTACTATCTAACTAGCTAAGTAAAGTTCTTGGACTCTACACGTTCTCTTCGACGTGACCTCGACTTCGCTACGTGGGTCGACGTTGTTCCTCTGCTTTTTCCTCTGGGGCTGCTCAGGCGGTCCGGGACGTTCGCGCTACTTTGTTTGGGGGTATTACTGGTGGAGAGCCGAGTTCTCCCATCGTCCACTGGCACTGTGGTTTCCACCCCCTCTTGTCCTTTCTCTTTTCTCCTAGGCAAGGGTATGCTCAATCTTCCTTGTAATAGGTCATTTAACACCTCTTGCATGTTCTCTAAGGTGGTTTCCAGCCTTTGGCTCTTGCGGTGTAGTTCGCGTATCTCCTTTTCGTAAAATTGAGATTTAGAACTCGAGCTCACGGAATGGACCCGGGGATGCTTGTCAGGTCTGCGTGTCGATGGGCCCGGATCTTGCCGGCCGGAGTTCGGCATCTGTGGTGGCCTTGGAGGCGGGAGCTCATCAACATCTCTTGCAGGGGAAGTTATTGACCTTGGACAGTTTTCCTCAAGTGGGACGGTCGGGGATGAGGCCTCCCTTTCGTCTTCGTGGACCTCGGGCTCCTTTGGGGCCTCCACATTTTTGGGTGGAGGAGGATTCTTCATGGAGGCCTTCATCTGGTCTCTGTCAAGGTGGACCTCCACCTCTCGTGGCTCTCTCAGCCATTTAGAACGTCTCGACATTTTTTTTCTGCCGGAATCAAATGAAGAACAGTGGCTTGACACTTATTCTTCCCACAGACGGCGCCAAATTGTTGACGGTGAGAACTTGTCAACGAAGTTAAGTTATAAAAATCAAAGTCTATTGATTATCAATGAAAAACTTCAATATTGTAATCAAAGACTTAGAAACTTAGAAAATAGTTACAAAAAAAAAGGGAAAAGAACTTGTATTCCTTTATTGTCTCAAGCTACAGTGTTTTTTCCAACCCCCTTCAATGTTGAAGTGGGATTCCCTTTATAGTGGGCTCTAATGGCCCCTGATACATTGTGGTCCAGGGGACCAGATTGTACACAAGTACATTGTCAGGAGAGTGGTATCAGGTGTAGTGGTGTTGGCCTCAGTACATAGTCAGGGTCCGTGGGGTTTTCTCCACTACTTATTTAGTACGAGTGTCAGAGGAGTGGCGCCAGGCGTAGTGGTGCAAGTGGTGGTGGTGTCGACTTTGACATCTGGCTAGAGACATACAGGCCACGTCTCCTCTCCCCGTACTCCCACTACTTGTCAAGAATGTGTATTCGAGCCAGACATACGGGGTCTTAAAGGTCATACCCCGTACAAGATCATACCGATACGATCCTTTTAAATTATACTTGGGCTTTTACCTCTAAATGTTGGAGTCTCCATAGGTCTTCATAGGAGACACCCACTTGAGGTGCAGGGTGTGAGGCACCTGGTGCATGCAGGGGTCGTGGCGCGAAACGGGGCTCTTGGGCCCTTGGCGCAAGGCGAGACCCTTGGTGCGAGATGCCCGAAGCACCTCAAGGCCACCCACGAGACGTGGGTGATAGGTGCACGAGACACCACTCCTGGCGAGACATTTGTTGGCACACGAGACGATCGTGGGTGTCCAAGGCGACGTGGCCTCACAAAATTCCTGGGCATGCGAGGCGAGGCGCTCCCTCGAGAGGCCCTGGTGGCGCGAGACGGTCGTGGGTGTCCGAGGCGACGTGGCCTCACAAGATGCTTGGGCATGCGAGGCGAGGCGCTCCCTCGCGAGACCCTGGAGGTGCGGCCCTAGTGGTGCAAGATGCTCCCCCACGAGGCCCTGTGCGCGCAGATCACAGGTGGTGTCGCGAGGCCTTGCGCGCAGATCCCATGTTGCGAGGCCCTGCACGCGGATCCCAGGTGATGTCGCGAGGCCTTGCGCGCGGGTCCCAAGTAGTGTCGTGAGGCCCTGCGCGTGGATCCCAGGTGGTGTCGTGAGGCCCTATGCGCGGGTCCCAGGTGGTATCGCGAGGCCATGTTAAGGATCCAAATCGAGTGGAGGCAGTCGCGAGATGGGTCTCGCGAGGGGCTGATGCACATGACGCAGGGCGCTGCATGGTGTGCGAGTTGTGGCCTCGCTGGATGTGCCGAGTGGAGGCAGTCGCAAGATGGATCTCGCGAGAGGCTCTTACATGAGGTATGGCCTCGCTGGGTGCATGGGTGCTAGGCACGCCAAGAATAGCCTCACTTTCCTCCTTGCGAGAAGATGGTGGCCCAAGGGCTTTGTGGCACAAGCATGTATTTAGGCGTTTAGGGGACCTTAGCGTGTGCCTTGGACCTTTCACAAGTACGGAATTTTGAGCATCCACAATAGATATGAAATCTATAACTTTTGTATGAGAAGTGAAAAAATGATTTCCCTAATTTCTTTGTTCAAAAGATTAAATGATTGAGATCTCATTTCTGTGATTAAGTTCACAAAAATATCATTTATAAGAAACTTAGTGCGAGTTAAGGATAAAATACTGATGAGGGGTAAAATGGTAATTTGCACCCAACTCGTTAGTAAGTCAATTATGTCATCGATAGATGATTGACTGATTGTAATGGTTATAATAATGGATAACATATTTATGGTTTGGAAAATACGTTCTATCAATTCAAGAGTTCAATTCTGAATCTATAGTGGAGTAGTGAGGAATTCATAAATTATGATATAATTTATTTAATAAATAAACTCGCTTGAATTCAGCCTTGTGAAGACAAGTATTTTTGGTAACAAAATACTGTAAGAATTCTACCTATATGGACCTAGAGGTGATGCCGCCTCTCATAAGAATTGGGAGTATTCTCAAGAACGACCATGAATGGAAAGTGCAAAGTGAGACATAGAGGTCTCAAGTGAACATCGCAAGGTGTGTGTGTTATCACCGATTTGTTATCATGAAAAGATGGTTCAAGGCCTAGTGCAACCAAATTTTCGACAAATTTTGTGATAATTACACTATAGTAAAGTTCAAGTTGAAAAACACTTTACTTTATGCACTAATACAATGATTCCTAGAAGAGAGAGTTCTTATTTAATCAAGTGGGGGAGATGTTATATTTTAAAATATAATGATTGATTAAATAAGTGTTACAATAGATAACTATTTAATCTAGTGGGGGAATGTTATATTATTTTATAATATAATGTAATATTATATTAGATTATATTATAATATAATATTTTAGATTAAATAAATGTGACAAAGAGTGTCACATATTGTAACATATGATAGAGAGTTACAATATTTAGATATATGTGATATATCCAAATATGTAACATATTTGGTGTTACAAATTTGTAACTTCCAAATATTACCCTTTATTGTGTAAATTTGGTGTTACACAATATTGAGATGAATTTCATAAAGCCATATGTGAAATGGCTGTTAGAGATATGATTTTAACCCCAATAATGTGTTTTGGGGGTTACAAAATCAATTGGGATGGTTTAGAACCGTTTGGAAAAACAGCACAAAAATGTGTGCTGAAAATGGTCAGTGGCCGCCACGGCCACAGGAAGTTGGTGGCCGCGGCCTGTGGGACAGAGAGCAGTGGCTGCAGCCACTGATGTCCCTGGCCGTAGCCACAGGTGCATTTTAGGCCATTTTTTCAGTTTTTTCAATCTTTGTTGAACGGCTCAAAAAACTCAAATAACTCCCAAATATCATTTTTAATTCCATATTAATCCAATTAAACATTGGTAACGGCCATGGGGGTTGGTGGGTGTCTCTAAATTCTATAAATAGGAGCCTATAGCTCACTTGAAAGACACAACATTTCTATCCATTAGAGCACTTGGATAGAAACACCTTGAGACTTGATAATTCCATAAAGCATTTCCTTTAATCTGAGAGAGATCCCTTAGTGCTTGAGTTAGGGGGAAGTAAGCTTTTGGACAAAGGTTTTAAACATTGTTCAAGTTGGTGATCCCCAACCCTCTTCACTTAGGTTGTGTAAGTGAGAGTTTACTTGTGTTTCTGTTCTTACATTTTATTCTATTGTTTTTCTTCTTATTCTATTGTTCTATTTGCTTGTAACTTTTGTTTAGAGTTGTAATCTTCTCTTTTGTTTCAAACACATTTACTTTACTTGTAATCTTTTGCTTAGAGTTGTCTTTTTCACTATTCTATTCTTTTGTTTATTTGTACTTTCAATTATAGAATTGTAACCTTATTTAATCAATCAATATTTATTTGTAATATTATTGCATAGAGTTGTATTTTCTTACCATTTCCATTGAGGCAAATATTATTTTTCCTAACATTCAAAAACTTATCTCATTGTTTGTTTCAATGGAAGGTGAGACTATCAAGATCATGAACCAAGACCTAGTGAGGTTGCATAAATTTGATGGATCCAATTGAACTAGGTGGTAAGACAAGGTAAGTGTAAATGTATTCACTATTTTATACAATAGTGATGAAATTTTATTTCATGTATTAGCATGTTTTTCAAATGTTGATATATGAATAATTGTGTAAATGTTAACATGTTAAATGTGAGATACATTGTAACATAGTTGACACATCTACTTGTGAAAGATAATGTGTAATCCTTAGAAGTGAACATTGACAAGCTCTACTTAATCTAGGGATTGTTTATCTTATGTATGTTATATGTGAGATAGTAGTACATACATTTGACATGAAAATTATGTTTTGAGATTTTATAAAGCATGATAATTAGGTAGTTTTTGACATGCCTATATATTGATTTTATGAATCAATAGTATATGTCAATATGTGGATATGTAAATTATTGTATGATATTTGTGATATACTTACAATATAATTAAGAGATTCAAAATTCATGCTAATATGATGGATATATGTTGACAAATTATGTGAAATTTCTTTGAGACATAATTATGTTAATATATAAAAGTATTTTGATATATACATGAGAATTATCATGATTATTATGGTGTGCCATATAATATGAATATTAAGATGATAATAATATAAATATGTTTTATCCTCTATTATTGCAATGTGATGAGTTACCATTTATTTGGTAAATAAAGAGAATTATTTGAGAAATTAAAATTTCTCATTTAAGTGTTGATCATCTCAACTTATGAGATAAGAAAAGATCAACCTTAAGGGGTCACATGTTTTGATAAGTGTCTTGCTATTGCAAGAAAATGGATTAACGGGATCCAAAATTATGGGATGACATATTGACCTATAGGCTTGGAGTCTAAAGTGTGGTCAAAAGAGAAAACATTTGAGAATTATTTAGTGACAACAATTCTCAAATATTCAATGTCTCAATGAGATGACATTACGAAATTGGAGAAGCAATTTTGAATCTTTATACCAATAGTGAATAAGGTTGAAGAGAATTTTATTCATTCTTGTTAAAGATGGTGATATGTTTTAAATTAATCTCATTGAGGAGATAATGTTAAATCAAAGCATTAGAAATCAAAGTGTTTAAATAAATCATTGAGGGTTTATTTTCTTTGATTTAAGTGTTTAAAATTGACATCCTCAAATTGATTTTGATGAGAAAATCAATGGATGACAAAATGATGTTTTCAAAAGAATCTCAAAGAGACTCTTAGAAAATGCACAAAAGTTGTTTAAGTGACTTTGAGATTATTTAGACAACTAAAAGTGAAATTAGTGATTATTTGCTTGAGAAATTTTCACATGGTATTTATATCTCCATATGAGTTATGGAAAGGAAGAAAACCCAACATAGGGTACTTCAAAGTGTAGGGGTGTCTTGCATATTGCAAGAAAAAGGAACCTAATAGAACAAAGTTAGGTTCAAGAGTTGTTGACGCCGTTTTTCGTCAACAGATAAAAGAAGAGCACAAAAACAATGAATAACGATGGCCAAACGGTACAAACAAATCAAACACACGGTTTTTTTACGTGGTTCAGCAGTTAAATCTGCCTAGTCCACGAGTCTTTGTTATTAAACTCAAGATTATCTCTAGGAATTCTTCAAAAATGAATTCTCCAGAGTTTTCTCTCAAGGATCAGAATTTCGGTCCTCTACAATTGTGCATGGCTTCTCTATTTATAGAGAAGGATGCAGAATACTATCCCACATATTTTGGGTAGTTACTCTTTTGTGAATAAAATAAATGGCTTTAAATGCCTATAATCAGATAAAAAAGGAAATGTCCCTGAAGACCAGGAAACGCATAACTGATTAAATAATATCCCACGATTCTTGGGGATTTACATTAATAAATGAGGATTACATCTAATGTTTATAATACTTGTTGATATTCAAAGCGGCGATCGCATATCTCTAAGGCTTTTGCCTTCCAAGTTTCCCATCATTGCCCGAGCCAGTGACATCTCCCGAGCTAATGTGGCTTTCAAGATAGTACGTCGAGCTCAAGACCCCTGCTCCGAAGTTGTTCCTAAAGAAGAGAGTGCTCTCAGAGCTCCCTTTCGAGCTCGAGATCATTTCGAGGTCACGATACTCGAGGTCGTGTATCGTACTCTGCAGGCTCGATTTACAATCCTAGAGCATACCCTAACCCTCACGAGACCATTTATTGCGAACTCGGCTTTCGAGGTCATATTTACTATAGCTCGAAATCTGGGTATAACATCTTGCCCCCTCAAAAGTATTTGTTCGAATCCTAAGAGAAGGAAACTTTTGAACTACTTTCTCTGAGAACTGTACCGTCACACCCTTGAAAATGGACACGCGTCAGCTGGGTATTGCTCACTTTAGGCACTTGAGTACCTTGGAAACATGCCCACGATCGTCCATCTGACAACTTTTCGGCGCCTTCTTGTCATTGATCCCCATCCGTTCGATCTAGTGAGGATTTCATTCGACGCTCCCGATTAATTCCATTTTTCCACCTATATATACAAGACCCCCCCCCCCCCCCCCCTCTTCATCTTCTTCTTCACGTTTGTTCATAATAAGCAAGAAAAGAAAAACAACCAGAAAACCAGACTCTCCTAAGAAGCTTCTGTCCTGCGCATGTTTTCTCGACCCAAGAAACAAAGAAATCCTGGTCTGTTCGAGTCAGTGAGTTCTTTCTTGCAACCTCTTCTTCAGTCGACGATTTCTCTGCAATCACCATCACTGTGTAAGTATGCCATTTATGTTGTTTTTTCTTTTTATACTGTTTTTGCTGTGTATGCTAGTTTACGCTCTTAGCACAATAAGATAGGGGGTTTCATTTCGATAGGCTTTCAAGTTTTCTAGACTTCTCCTGCTGGACTTCGCATCACTGGTTTGTATCCAGTTTTAACGTTTGAGCAAAGTCTCAATTTTCTGGGTTTTGAAAATTTTAGGCCATGTTCCTTGCCTAATAAGTTTTCGGGTAAAAACCCTTGTCCTTGACAAATGCACGAAAACCGAGAATGCCCTTCCTGGCTAACCGCCACCTTTCTTTCCCTTGAATTTCGGGATTTTCAAAAAATCTTCCACGCTCCCTTTTCTCTCCCGTGGGACACACGCTCTGACTCTTTAGTAAGGGTCTTAACATTTAATTTCTTGTTCCTAAATCCCCGAGCTCACACCATCGAGCTCGTGATTCTTGTCTGCATGTCCCTCACCATTTTTTCTTTCTCGTTAGATGTCACAGAATCTGGAAAGACGGTGGGGGTCATTGCGAGCCATCCCTTACAAGCCTAAATCTCCGAGCCCAGAATCACTGTTCGTCCGGAATCAGCGTCGGATACAAGAATACGAGCTTGCGCGCGAGCAAGAGGACACTCGAGCTCACTATCGCCGTCAGATAGACAAGGTCATTGAAAGGAAGAGAAGAGTTCTTCGGGAGGCCATCTATCCGGAGCCCAACCCAGGACCTAGGCCAATTCCCCTCGACCCTGCGTTAAAAGTCACGGTTGCATATCTTCCAGGGGAACTCCAATTTTCTTTAATGGCGGAACCTTCGTCCTCGCAGCCTCGGAGAGAGATGTTCGAAGCCGAGCACTACCAGAGCTCGGTTACCACCACCGACCAAATAACTGACATTTTGGCCCTCCATGGCCTTAGTTCGTTGGACACCCTGAAGTGTCGAGCTCCAGCTAGTCATGAACGGAGCTGTTTTGCCCCTGGGAGCCGCGACGTCAGTGTGAAGTTGTAATGCCCCGGATTCCCTATTATGGTCAATGGCCGGAATAGTAGGCCGGGAGGGCCATAATTGTTTAATTATGCCATTAAATGTGTTTATGTATGTTTATGCGAATTATATTATCATATGATGTTAAACGCATGTTTGTGAGTCCACATTTGTTTACAGGGGTATTATGGTAATTTGGCCCGTTGAGGGTATAATTGAATAATTGTTGTATGTTAATGATATATTGTGAGACCACATTATAATGTGGATTGGTTCGAGAATTTCGACATGAGACGATCGTTAAACATGATTTATTGGTTTGGTCATAACAGGTTTGAGCTTGGGGCTCGGGGTGAGTCTCGGGGTGATATTAAAGGCTATCGCGTTACCGGGGATTTTAGGGTAACGAGTTATGAAATATTGGTGTTTGAGGATATTGAGATTAGCGGGAATTGGGAAGCGTTAATTATAATTAACGGGTTAAGCTAGAAGTACCAATTTTACCCCTAGGGTAGTTTGAAAGGCTTTAGATGTCACAAGGGCATTTTGGTCTTTTTAGGGGAGGATATATATAAGGTTTAGTGGCTGAAGGCTGTGGAATAAAACAGTGTAAAAACAGAGTTTTGCCTCCTCCATTCCCGTTCATCACCCTCTTCATTACTCCTTTGAGGTTTTGAGCTCTAGGAGTGGGATCAAGCTAAGGAAATTGAAAGGCAAGGTTGGAGCACTTGTTTTAGCTGGTGTGGGAGGTTTAAAGCTAGTTCCAAGGTGAGTTTTTACTATATATCACAGCTGGTGCTCTGTTTTATCTTTGGTATTTAGTTCATGGTTTTTGATGTGGGAAGTGAGGATTAAAGGGAGTTCTTGGTGTTAGATGATTGGGTTTTGGTGAGGAGGTGTTATAGGTAAGGTTTGGGGGTTCAATTACATGTTTGGAGAAGGTTTTAAGATGATTCGAGGGACTGGTTTGAAGGGAAAAACGCAGGGTTAAATTCTGGTTCGTGTGTGGCCGACTTGCTGATCTGGGCTGGGCGCCGCGGCGCAGCAGGGGTGCGCCGCGGCCCTTGGCGTTTGGCAGGCAGGGAGCCACTCTGTCTGGAGGCGCGCCGCGGCGCAAAAGCAGGGAGGGCCGCGGCCCTTAGAGCCAATTTTGCTAAAATAAGGTTTTTAGCTTGGGGATTCAAACCATAGGCCTCGGGGTTGGACCTAGTACCCGGTTGGGTAGTATTTGATGTCTCGGGGGCTGGGATTTGGTTTGGGAACCCTTGGTTATCATTTTTTTTATTGATGAATCCTATATTTTGGTTATGACCAGGTGACCGTCGAGGAATTTAAAGGTTGATCGTTCTCAGGGGTCGTTCATATTATAATACTCACTCGAACCAGAGGTAAGAAAACAGTGTATGAATACAGTTGCACCCTGTATAGGTATATGACATGCGTGGTTTGATACTGGAGGCATGTTGGTTGATATATGTGGACATGGATTGCATATTAAATGCTATTGAACGCTGATTACCTGCTTAAGACACTGACTAGTCAGGGACCGACTCTAAAGTCGAGAATTATGCATTGAATGGCTCTATAGCATTAATGCCAGACCGACCCTAAGGTCGAGAAACTTATAAGCGCTTGCCTGGTCTACGACCAGATGATTATAGCCAAGGTATATGACCCCGGTGACTGTCTGTCACAAGGCTAAGGGACGTTGTCCATAGTTTCGACTCTAGAGTCGTGAGGAAGGTTATGTTGGTGACCAATCACCATGCACCTGTCCTGATCAAGTTTATGAGAGAAATCACCTATTGGTTAAGCCCTGGTGACCCTATCGTCACATGGCTAGAGGGAGCGATGCTCATTACTGTGACTTTTGGCTATTGTCACCTATCTGTGGGACTGATAGTCCTGAGTGGTTATTATGAATGTTGTTGATATTCCATCATGTTTTATTATGTTTTTCTTGCTGGGCCTCGGCTCATGGGTGCTATGTGGTGTAGGTAAAGGGAAGGAAAAGCTTGGCCAACCCTGAGCGGAGAGCTTGGGCGATGTAATGTACATACAGGGCCGCTTGACCGCCACGGTCAAGGAGTTCTCAGAGGGACTAGGGGTTTACCCTATTTTTGCCGCTTAGGCCGGCGGAGTTCGTATATTTGGAACTGTAGCAACTCTTTTGTAACTTGAACTACTTGTAAACATTTTAAAAGGCTCATGAGCAGTTTATTTACTTAATAAAATGTACCCTTTCCTTTTTATTGGTTTTTCACCTTAATCGGTTAATGGTACCTAGATCACGTTTTTAACCAAAGGACTCGGGTAGCGGGTCAAATTTCCAGTTCACCGTTCACCGTAACTGTTCTGGGGTAACCAGGGCGTTACAGAAGTACTCAGCATGGAGCCAGGAACATATGAGGGCAGGAGCTCTGCTGCCCTTGAAGTCCTTTTTCAGAGACTTCGCTAATTTCGTTGGGTTGGCTCCATTCCAACTCAACACCAATTCATACAGGGTGCTGTCTACCCTGAGGTCCTTGTTCCACGAGCTGGGGTGGGAAGGACCTTCACCTCAAGAGATCTTATATCTCTTTTGTTTGAAAAGTAACCCCTCCCGAGCTCGGGGAGGAGATGGTTTTTATTATCTTTCGAGCTACCCCAAGGAGACGAAGATTTTTGAAGATCTTCCAAACCACCCTCCTGACTCCAAAAAGGCTTTTTCCTGGACAGACGGTTTGTCCCTGTCTCGACATCGTTCGTTCAGGCGGATTCGTAAGTACTCTTGTTACTTTTATTATTATATTTTTTGAGCTCGGAATTTTAGCCCTTAAGACCGTACTTAGCCGAAATGTGTTTCACTTTTCAGCTAATTTTAAGCGTCCCTCCCCCACCAAGGCAATGGGGGAGCACAGAGAGGCCTTGCTCCGACTTCCTTATGGCAGGAGGTCCCTTTCGTATCTTCTTCAAGAGGGCAAGCTCCGAGCCTGTGGGATGTTGGGAGAAGGCCAGTCAACCTCTGACTGGTCTAATAAAAAATACGAACGTTGGGAGGAGGTGCCCCTGCCCACAGGCGCTCTTCCTCCGAGGAGAGAGAGAAGGCCAACACTCCCAGTTCGTCTGAGGAGTCCGCGGTCCGGAAATGAGGCCAACGATGAAGCCTCGAGCTCGGACTCAGATGAAGGTAAAGTCCTCCCTACCTCGAGGATGTGGTCCCCCACACTACTAGAACACAGGCCCAATAGGTTAGTCTCGTGCCCACAGGATAGATACCACTTCTACATATGGAGTTGGGTAGACGACTGTGTCCATAGGTTCGATAGTGGGCTCGGGAAATATGATACCATGTACACCACGGACGAGGTGTGGAATGGGATAGCGGTGCAGTACGGGACCAATGACTATAGGGACCTCTCGAGGTTATCCCCTACTTATAGGGAAGGCACTCCCCCCGCCTCCTCTGAAGACGGGGGAATTTCATGGTCCCCAAGTTCGAGCTCGGGGGAGAGTTCCAGTTAGGTTTCCTCCATATCACTCTGTGTCTGATACCGAAATTACTTGCTGTAAATTTCTCTTTTACTGACTCAGTGTTGTGACTTGTGCAGGCGAGATGGACTCCGACCTCGACGCCCTTATCGACAATGCAGGCGCCAAGAGGAGAAAACGCCCCAGGGCAGGGTCGGTGAAGACCAGCCAGCCGGGGAAAGGCTCCAAGAGATCTAAGAAAACGCCTCCTCCTCCCCCGCCGGCTTCGAGCTCTGCTGCTACATCGACTGGCCGGATCAGCGCCCCCATGACCTCGCAGGCTGTCGTCTCTGCGGTGGTACCGGCCTCGCTGGCTGGTATCCCTGTCGTGGTCGAATCCCAACCTCCTGTGGCGGGTCAAACGTCTTCTGCTCGGCTCGCCAAGAGACCCTCTGCTTCTCGAGATCAGAAGCTAACCATCTCCACCCATATGGACTCATATGTGGTGGATAACGCTGTCGGACCTCATGGATCTACGCTGATTTCGGATGTCATGTCTCGGATCGGCCAGAGCTACGGCAGTTTCGAGGCTCCTCAGTGGCAGTGCCTAACTGGCACCCGAGACCGCACTGTCCTGTACGAGAAGAGTATCGAACACACTGCCGCGGTAAGTATCCTTCTTTATTCCTTTTGCTTACATTCATACTGTCCTGAGACTAATGGTGGTTTCTTTCTTTTTTCAGGCTCTTGCCTTCACTGCCCAGCTCAATTACGAGCTGAACAACTAGATCCATTCGAGCAAGACTCATGCTCAAGAGGAGAGAGACCTCCACCTTAGAGCGAATGATGATCTGAAGGCGGCGAATGCTAAGCTCGACGCAGTGGTTAAGGAGCGTGAGGATATGGCCAAGGAGCTCGGAAAGCTGAAAACTGAACTCGAGGAGCAAAAGAAAGATAACACCCAACTTCAGGAGACCAATAAGAAGCTCGAGGAGGACAAGACCGCCACCTTCGACCTTATAGAGGATGTCAAAGCTCGCCTTACTGCCGAGTACAAAGAAAAGAAGGAAACGGCGGTTGACTCAGCCATGTACCGGATGTGGGCTTATAACGAAGAGCTTGACACCAGCTTTTTGGGTCCCCACGAGGCGCCGCTTCTTGAGCGATGGAATGCTCGGCTCGAGAAGGAAGAGGCTGAACGGCTTGAGAAGGAGAAGGCTGAGCAGCTCGAGAAGGAAAAGGCTGCTCCGGGCACTGTTTCGGAGGAAGCTCAGGAGTATAGTCATGCTATTCGTCCTGAGGGGTCCGATGCCACTGATGCTGAGAAGGACAAGGAGACTCCTCTTCTTTGAATCTGACCTCGGGGAGATCAGTTTTCGGGGCTGCGTCCCCTTATTTCTGTAATTATTTTAATTTATGCCCACGGGACTGATACAATTCCCTTTACTATTCTTTTATATGCTTACATTTCTTGGCTCGAAATATTTTGCACATTTTTTCATTGATGAACCGGTTATGTTTATTTATTCATACAAACATAGTTTGGATTTTTAGGCTCGAAATTCGATGCATTCATGCATAGTTTATTCGAATTATCCGCTTCCGACCTCGTTACTTATCAAGGTCGGATATTACTTTTACCATGAACTCAAGAGTACTTATATGGTGTGTAATATGAATGATTTGGTTATCTTTTTAGTCACTTTTCCTTATCCTCAGTATTTTGCCTCCGAGGTTATAAGTTCGAAACTATTTTCCTTTAAGATATTCCAGCCTCGATCTCGACATATTTCGCAATAGGTTTAGGCTCCCATTTATCATCGATCGATAATTTGGCTGGTTTGTTCCAAACCTGTTGTGTTTGCACATCTGGTTAACTCCAAATGTTTTAGGTTCTTGATGGTCGGTTATATCCGATCTATCTAAGCTCGCGTATTTGGTCATGTCCAAATACTTTGTTTTTTATAATTCGGTTATGTCCAAACTATCTAAATCGCGTACTTGGTTACATCCAAATACTTTATGTCTTTGATAATTCGGTTATGTCCGAACTATCTAAATCGCGTACTTGGTTACATCCAAATACTTTATGTTTTTGATAATTCGGTTATGTCCGAACTATCTAAATCGCGTACTTGGTTACATCCAAATACTTTATATATATTTATTATTTTTTAAGCTCGTGGTATGTATACCAATGATGCCCCCTTAATATCCTATGAGTGTGACCATAGGTTATTAAATTAAGGGAGATTGCAAAAATAAAAATACATTACATGTGAAACAAAGCAGACCTTTTATTTGATGAAATTCAAAAACAAACAAACAAACTAGTACAGATAGAAATTCATGGTTACAGGCAACACCTCCTACACTATTGATAATATGGTCTAAGGTGTTCGCCATTCCATGCTCGTGGTATCAGGCTCCCATCTAATCTCGCAAGTTTGTATACGCCAGGTCGGATGACTGATTCTATCTGGTATGGTCCTTCCCAGTTTGGCCCGAGCACTCCAGCTGCTGGATCTCGGGTTGCTAAGAATACGCGTCTCAAAATCAGGTCTCCCACTCCGAACTTTCGATCTCGGACCCTTTTATTGAAATATCTCGTGGTTCGTTGCTGGTAAGCAGCATTTCTCAGCTGAGCCTCTTCTCTTTTTTCTTCGATCAAGTCTAGGGTTTCTTCGAGCTAAGTATGATTGGAACTTTGACCGTAAATCTGAGTTCGGATCGTCGGAATTTCGACCTCGATGGGCAACATCGCCTCGCAGCCGTACGCTAGAGAGAACGGAGTATGTCCTGTTGAAGTCCGAGCTGTAGTCCTATATCCCCAAAGGACTTGAGGCAATTCCTCGGGCCATCGTCCCTTTGCCTCCTCCAACTTTTTCTTTAGAGAGCTCTTGAGAGTTTTGTTAACGGCTTCGACCTGACCATTCGCTTGAGGGTGAGCCACTGACGAAAAACTCTTTATTATACCGTTCTTGTTACAAAAGTTGGTGAATAAGTCGCAATCGAACTGGGTTCCGTTATCAGATACAATCTTTCTTGGTACTCCATATCGGCATACGATGTTCTTTACCACGAAATCAATGATCTTTTTCGAAGTTATGGTCGCCAATGGTTCAGCCTCCGTCCATTTCGTGAAGTGATCAACGGCGACCACAGCATATTTAACTCCGCCTTTGCCAGTTGGGAGTGAGCCTATGAGGTTGATGCCCCATACCGCGTAAGGCCATGGGGATGTCAACATGGTCAGTTCGGAAGGTGGAGCTCGGGGTATCGTGGCGAATCTCTGGCATTTGTCGCACTTTTTCACGTACTCGAAGGAGTCCGTTTTAATGGTTGGCCAAAAATATCCTTGGCGTATAATCTTCTTGGATAGGCTATGCCCCCCGGTATGGTCTCCGCAAAACCCTTCATGAATTTCTTCAATGATCTTCTTAGCCCCGGGAGGAGTTACACATCTAAGCAACGACATGAAGTACCCTCTTCTGTATAACTTTCCGTCCAGAATGGTGTAACGAGGAAGTTGATACATCAACCTTCGAGCTTGATTTCGATCTCTTGGAAGAATTCCATTTTCGAGATAATCAACTATCGGACTCATTCAGGTTGGTTCTGTTTCAATCATACACACATCTTCCTCGTCTGGCTCAGTAATGCTGGGTGCTGATAGGTGTTCTATGGGTATAACATTCAGCTCTTCATTTTCGGCGGAAGTGGCGAGCCGAGCTAAGGCATCTGCATTTGAGTTTTGTTCTCGGGGAACCTGTTCGATAGCATAAAACTCGAAATACTCCAATGCGGATTTTGCCTTCTCCAGATAAGCTGCCATTCTTGTGCCACGAGCCTGGTATTCTCCCAAGATTTGATTAACCACGAGCTGGGAGTCGCTGTAGCAATGTATAGCTTTGGCCTTGAGCTCTTTTGCTATTCGTAGTCCCGCAAGTAAAGCCTCGTACTCAGCTTCGTTATTAGATGCTTTAAAGCCAAATCTTAAAGCAGAGTGAAATTTGCTCCCTGCAGGAGTGATTAGAATAACTCCTGCCCCCGCTCCATTTTCATTTGACGAGCCGTCGACGTAAAGTTTCCACAGCTCGTGGGCCGTGGTTATTACCTCGTCGTCGGCTATACCAGTGCACTCCACTATAAAGTCTGCCAAGGCTTGTGCCTTAATGGTCGTTCTTGGATGGTAAGTGATCTCGAACTGTCCGAGCTCAACAGCCCATTTAAGGAGCCGACCTGACGCCTCTGGTTTAGACAGAACTTGCCTAAGTGGTTGATCTGTTAATACATGGATGGGATGTGCTTGAAAGTAGGGGCGGAGCTTGCGAGATGAATGGATTAGGCTGAGGGCAAGCTTTTCCATCAATGGATATCTTGACTCTGCCCCCTGTAATCTTTTACTAATGTAATAGACGGGTTTCTGCACCCTCTCTTCCTCCCGAACGAGCACCGCGCTTATCGCGTGTTCGGTGGTTGAGAGGTACAGGAACAATACTCCTCCCGTCTCAGGCTTCGAGAGGATAGGTGGTTCGGCTAAGTGCTTTTTGAGCTCCTGAAAGGCCAGCTCGCACTCCTCTGTCCATTCAAACTTCTTACTTCCTTTCAATAAGTTGAAGAATGGAAGGCCACGATCCGTTGATTTTGAGATGAATCTGCTCAAGGCAGCCATCCTCCTAGTCAAGCTTTGGACATCTTTATGCTTCCGAGGTGAAGGCATATCAATCAGGGCCTTTATTTTGTCGGGGTTAGCCTCGATCCCTCGAGAGTTGACAATAAAGCCTAGAAATTTTCCCGAAGACACCCCAAAAGTGCACTTCATAGGATTTAGCTTCATGTTGTATTTCTTGAGTACGCCAAAGCACTCTTCGAGATCGTCAACATGGTTCTTGTTAAGTTGAGACTTTACAAGCATGTCATCAACGTAAACTTCCATGTTGTTACCTATTTGCTCTGAAAACATCATGTTTACAAGCCGCTGGTACGTGGCTCCAGCATTCTTGAGTCCGAATGGCATGACATTGTAGTAGTAGAGCCCTTTATCTGTGATGAAACTTGTATGCTCTTGGTCGGGGGCATGCATGGGAATCTGGTTATATCCAGAATAGGCATCCATGAACGACATCAGGCCATGCCCCGCCGTGGCATCCACGAGCTGGTCAATTCTTGGCAGCGGAAAACAGTCTTTCGGGTAGGCCTTGTTGAGGTCCGAGTAGTCAATGCAGGTTCTCCACGTCCCATTGGGCTTCGGGACCAACACTGGATTGGCTACCCAGTCAGGGTAAAAAGCGTCCCTGATGAAATTGTTTGCTTTCAGCCTGTCAACTTTCTCCTTTAGTGCTTTCTTTCTGTCTTCGTCCAGCTGTCTTCGCTTTTGTTGCTTCGGGGGAAAGCTTTTGTCTATATTCAATGCGTGGCTCGCAACATTTGGGCTTATCCCCACCATGTCTGAGTGTGACCATGCGAAGACATCCTGGTTTTTCTTGAGAAAGCAAATTAATTGCTATTTTGCCTCGCCTTGGAGGTGTTTTCCGACCTTTACCTTCTTCGAGGGTTCAGCTTCGTCGAGCTGAACTTCTTCGAGCTCTTCCAATGGTTCGAGGTCAACTTTCTCCTCAATCCTTGGATCGATTTCCTCTTCAATTTCTAAAACCGTCCCGTCCTTATTTTGTACGATAACGAGTGCTTGAGCGCTCGTTTGTTTCTTTCCCCTCAAAGAGATGCTGTAACACTCTCTCCCTGCCAATTGATCTCCCATTAATGTTCCGACCCCGCTCGGAGTTGGGAACTTAAGGGCTAGATGCCTTACAGATGAAACTGCCCCCAGCCCGACCAGGGCGGGTCTCCCGAGCAGTACATTGTAGGCAGATGGTAACTCTACCACCACGAACTCCATCATCTTGGTCACCGAGACTGGATAGTCTCCCAAGGTCACAGGGAGTTCGATGGACCCCATACAGGCGGTTCCTTCTCCAGAAAAGCCGTACAAAGTGGTTGCACAAGCCTTCAGGTCGCGAAGGGAGAGTCCCATTTTCTCTAGTGTTGCTTTATAAAGAATGTTAACTGAGCTCCCATTATCTATGAGAACTCGGCGCACTCTTTTGTTGGCAAGCTGCAGGGTGATGACTAGTGGATCATGATGAGGGAACTGGACATGGGAGGCATCTTCCTCGATGAATGTTATAGGTTGAGTTTCTACTCTTTGGCTCTTTGGTGCCCTTGGTTCGGGTTCATAAGGAGACCCGTCCCCCGTCTTCAGCTCATTCACGTATCGCTTTTGAGCATTTCTACCTCCTCCCGCGAGATGAGGCCCTCCCGAGATGGTTATTACGTCCTCTCCATCAATCGGCGGGGGCCTATCTTCTTCCCGAGATCGGGAGTTATTATTCTGTGCCGCCGAAGGCGCGGCTATTCTCTGGCTTGCAGTAGTCTGTCCAGTATTCTGGTTTTTGACGTACTGCCGGAAATAACCTCTCGAGATCAACCCTTCGATCTCGTCCTTCAGCTGTCGGCACTCATCAGTTGTGTGTCCGGTGTCTCTGTGGAACCGGCAATACTTACTAGAATCCCTCTTGGATTTTTGATTCCTCATTGGGTCTGGACGCCTGAAGGGGACCTGGTTTTCATTAGCCAGGTATATGTTTTCCCGAGACTCGTTGAGCTTGGTATGCACTTTATATACGGAGAAATACCTTTCTCCTTTCTTCTTCTTTCCTCCTTCAGCCTCGGGGTTATTTCCCTCGCTCTTCTTCCTCTTGGAGGGATTCTCCGAGGTAGGCTGTGGAGCTGCTGGGTCAGCCGAGGCTGAGGCGGAGTTAATGTTTATCATTGTAGTTTCGGTCTGCGAGGTCGCCTTCAGCGTTGACCTCGCCTCCTCTACATTGACAAACCTCTGCGCCCGTCTGTTAAATTCGGTTATTGACCTCACCGGTTTCCCTTGCATGTTATCCCAAAGGGCACTTCCGGGTAAAACACCAGCTCGGATAGCCATCAGGTGCCCACTGTCATCCACATCTCGAGCTCGGGCGACCTCTAGATTAAATCTTGTCAGGTAGCTTTTCAGTGTTTCGCCCGGCTGTTGTCTGACGTTAGTCAAAGTGGATGCCTCTGGTCTGACTCCCATCATAGCTCGGAACTGCTTCTTGAAGTCCCTAGACAACTGATCCCATGAAGTTATCGAGTGTCTCTTGTACTTCTCGAACCAACTCTTGGCAGGTCCGGCCAATGATGTTGGAAACAACATGCACCTGAGCTCGTAACCCACGTTACTAGCTCTCATAATAGTGTTGAATGTACTCAGGTGACTACATGGGTCGGTTTTTCCCTCAAACGCTGGGACGTGAGGAATCCGGAACCCTTGGGGAAACTGAGTGTTAGAAATATTGGGAGCAAACGGCTCGAGCTCCTCGTCAGAGTCTTCGTATCGACCATTCCCTCGTTCATTCTTTAAAAGCCTAAAGGCTTTTTCGAGCTGATCGATCCTTTCTTGGACTGGGTCCTTAGGTGGTGTCTGGAATTGACAATCATTGATCATGATTCCAGGCTCGCGTCTCCGTGAGGGATCTCTACGCCCATTCAGGTGATTCCTCAGGTCCGGATTTGTCTGATCTCCCTTCCCCCTGCTCTGATTCAGATGATTTCGCAGGTCAGGACGATTCTTGCGGCTTCCAGTATTTTTACGACCTCGGTCGTGTTTACTGACGGACCTGGTCTCTCCGGACTCATCACTGGTGAAACTCATTGATCGGTCATTTCGCGATGGGTTCTTCCCATGTCCTCGTCTCCGCAGTGCGAGACCGGGACGTCTGACTTCTCTCGGATTGTGCGCCTCTCCGCTCCTGGAAAGTCTCCCTGTGCCCTTGTCTATCCCCCGTACGCCCTTGATCCTGATTTCGAACAGGTTGAGCGTTTCTACGGGGAGGTGAAGGATATCTTACGGGAGACGGAGGGAACCGTATGGGCGACGGTGGTGGTCGCTCTTGCCTCGGCCTAGAGGGTCCAGAATTTGCCCGAGATGGGTCAGTGGCGTTCGGTGCACTACCAGGAACCTGAGTCCGAGCCTCGGCAGGAGCTCGGTTATTCTCAGTTCCTGCAGGCACTTCCACAGGCGGATTAGGCGGGACCCGAGCTCGGGTACTCCTCTGGGGCCTAGAAGGAGCGGATGGCTCTGCTGGTGTCGGAGGATGAGTCGGCCTCCTTGTGGCAGCATCTTTCCGTGGACGTCCACGGGGCCTCCGGGGAGGAACATGCACGTCCCTTGGAGGAGGGACTTGGTTTTCGCGCGGAGGCGGGGGCTGAGCCATCTGCGCCTCTGCGGCCATCCTAGTCAACTCCTCATTCCATTTGTTGGCTTCTGCCAACAGCTGTTTCAATTGCCGATTTTCTAGTTCTACAATAGGAACATAACGCTCAGGATTGTAGTACATGTCCTCATCCCTTGGTTGTGGAGGTGGTCCCCGGGAATCAGAGGACCCACTTCTTTCATCAGCATCCGGGTTCTCCATTGGTTGTTTTCCAGGACGCCTTGGGTAATTTTCTTCAGGAGTGTTCTGATTGTTTGCAGCCATGAATCTCTCAGGGATGAATGCTTAAGGCTCTCAATGAAAGCACCAAACTGTTGACGCCGTTTTTCGTCAACAGATAAAAGAAGAGCACAAAAACAATGAATAACGATGGCCAAACGGTACAAACAAATCAAACACACGGTTTTTTTACGTGGTTCAGCAGTTAAATCTGCCTAGTCCACGAGTCTTTGTTATTAAACTCAAGATTATCTCTAGGAATTCTTCAAAAATGAATTCTCCAGAGTTTTCTCTCAAGGATCAGAATTTCGGTCCTCTACAATTGTGCATGGCTTCTCTATTTATAGAGAAGGATGCAGAATACTATCCCACATATTTTGGGTAGTTACTCTTTTGTGAATAAAATAAATGGCTTTAAATGCCTATAATCAGATAAAAAAGGAAACGTCCCTGAAGACCAGGAAACGCATAACTGATTAAATAATATCCCATGATTCTTGGGGATTTACATTAATAAATGAGGATTACATCTCATGTTTATAATACTTGTTGATATTCAAAGCAGCGATCGCGTATCTCTAAGGCTTTTGCCTTCCAAGTTTCACATCATTGCCCGAGCCAGTGACATCTCCCGAGCTAACGTGGCTTTCAAGATAGTACGTCGAGCTCAAGACCCCTGCTCCGAAGTTGTTCCTAAAGAAGAGAGTGCTCTCAGAGCTCCCTTTCGAGCTCGAGATCATTTCGAGGTCACGATACTCGAGGTCGTGTATCGTACTCTGCAGGCTCGATTTACAATCCTAGAGCATACCCTAACCCTCACGAGACCATTTATTGCGAACTCGGCTTTCGAGGTCATATTTACTATAGCTCGAAATCTGGGTATAACAAGAGTCATAAAGTGTGCTTTTGTTGGTTATGCCAACAATAGTAAAGCTTATAGGCTATTAGACTTAAAGTCTAATATTATGATTGAATCTACAGAAGTTTAATTTTTTGAGAATATGTTATGTGACAACAATTCTCAAGCTTCAACATCTCTAAAGGAGAATTTGTTATATGAGACCAATTCTCAAGCTTCTACATCCAAAGTTGATTCTCAAGAGGAAAATTCTAAAAAGGATGTAAAGCAACCCTTTGAATTTAGAAGAAGTCAAAGGCTTAAAAATCATAAAAGTCTAGTAGTGGATGAGATAGATTCTCAACGAATTTTATTCTGCATGGTAGAAGGAAATAGAGAGGAAGTCATTAGGAAAATTCCTATTGTACTTCTCATTGAGGATGATCCTAAGACTTATAGAGAAGTTATGCAATCGAGAGATAGTGCATTTTGGAATGAAGCCATCAATGATGAGATGGATTCCATTTTTTCCAACAACACTTGGGAATTGGTAGATCTCCCACCAGGGTCTAAGCCAATTGGGTGTAAGTGGGTATTTAGGAGAAAATACCACACTGACGGCAATATCCAAACCTTTAAAGCTAGATTAGTAGCTAAAGGGTTTAGGCAAAAAGAGGGTAACGATTATTTTGATACCTATGCGCCTGTTGCAAGAACAACTTCTATAAGAATTTTGTTCGCTTTAGCCTTTATACACAATCTGTATGTTCATCAAATGGTGACAATGGAACAACCCAAAGGGTTTGTCCTACCAAAATATGAACATAAAGTGTGTAGACTTGTAAAATCCTTATATGGATTGAAACAAGCTCCTAAGCAATGGCATGAGAAATTTGATCAAGCCATCATTTCTAATGGGTTTAGACATAACAATGGAGACAAGTGTTTGTATTCCAAAACTTGTAAGGGATATGTGATCATTGTTTGCTTATATGTGGATGACATGCTTATTATAAGTAATAACATGAAAGGGATAGAAGAAACGAAGAGGTTTCTATCATCAACCTTCAAGATGAAAGATCTTGGAGAAGTTGACACCATACTTGGTATCAAAGTAAAGAAACATAGTGGGGGTTCTGCATTAGGGCAAGCCCACTAAGTTGAGAAATTATTGAACAAATTTAACCATCTCAAGGTTAAAGATGTCAATACTCCATTCGATCATAGTGTAAAATTAGAGAAGAATGAAGGAAGAGCGGTGGCTCAATTGGAGCACGCTAGTGCTATAGGGAGTCTAATGTACGTTTCCTAATGTACTAGACCTGATATAGCATTTACGGTAAGTAAACTTAGTAGGTTTACAAGTAATCCAAGTGTGGATCACTGGAAGGCAATTGGAAGAGTCCTAGGTTATCTCAAGAAAACCAAAGGACTAAGCCTTCACTACTCCAAATTTCCTTCAATTTTAGAAGGATATACAGATGCAAGTTGGATATCCAATCTTGGGGACAACTTGTTCACAACTGGTTGGGTATTTACACTTGGTGGAGGTGCAATTTCTTGGAACCCCAAGAAATTGCCAAGAAACAAACCTGTATATCTCATTCCACTATGGAAGCAGAGTTTATAGCTCTAGCTGCTACCGGCAAAGAGGCCGGATGGTTAAGGGATATGTTGATAGAGATTCCCCTAATCAAAGAGAGTGTATCAACTATATTGATACATTGTGATAGCCAAGCGACATTGGCTAGAGCATACAGCGGAGTGTATAATGGGAAGTCTAGACATATTAGTCCAAGACATGGATATGTAAGAGAATTAATTCAAAGAGGAGTCATCTCAATATCCTATATGAGAACAAGTGAAAATCTAGCGAATCCTTTCACTAAGCCAGTAACGAGAGATTTAGTGGTTGCATCATCTCGAGGGATGGGACTTAAACTCCCTAAAGAGATTCACGATTGATGGTAACATAACTTAACACTAGTTATTCAACTAGTATTAGGTTCAATAGGTAACAACAAGTCAATCAAGTGAATATTAGTTGTACTCAAAACAAGTCCCATCTGAGATATTGAGTACTTGTGTGCTACCAAGTTAAGGGTTAAAACCGAAAGATTTTTTAATAGAATTCAGTCTTGTGAAGACAAGTATTTTTGGTAACAAAATACTGTAAGAATTCTACCTATATGGACCTAGAGGTGGTGCCGTCTTTCATGAAAATTGGGAGTATTCTCAAGAACGACCATGAATGGAAAGTGCACATGGCCATTAACGGTGCAAAGCGAGACATAGAGGTCTCAAGTGAACATAGCAAGGTGTGTGTGTTATCACCGATTTGTTATCATGAAAAGATGGTTCAATGCCTAGTGCAACCAAATTTTTGACAAATTTTGTGATAATTATACTATAGTAAAGTTCAAGTTGAAAAACACTTTACTTTATGCACTAATGCAATGACTCCTATAAGAGAGAGTTCTTATTTAATCAAGTGGGGGAGATGTTATATTTTAAAATATAATAATTGATTAAATAAGTGTTACAATAGATAACTATTTAATCTAGTGGGGGAATGTTATATTATTTTATAATATAATATTATATTATATTATAATATAATGATTTAGATTAAATAAATATGACAAAGAGTGTCACATATTGTAACATATGATAGAGAGTTACAATATTTAGACATATTTGGTGTTACAAATTTGTAACTTCCAAATATTACCCTTTATTGTGTAAATTTGGTGTTACACAATATTGAGATGAATTTCATAAAGCCATATGTGAAATGGCTGTTAGAGATATGATTTTAACCTCAATAATGTGTTTTGGGGGTTACAAAATCAATTGGGAGGGTGTAGAACTGTTTGGAAAAACAGCACAAAAATGTGTGTTGAAAATGGTCAGTGGCCGCGGCCACAGGAAGTTGGAGGCCACGGCCTGTGGGACAGAGAGCAGTGGCCGCAGCCACTGATGTCCCTGGCCGCGGCCACAGGTGCATTTTAGGCCATTTTTTTTTCAATTTTTTCAATCTTTGTTGAACGGCTCAAAAAACCCAAATAACTCACAAATATCATTTTTAATTCCATATTAATCCAATTAAACATGGGTAATAGGCATGGAGGTTGGGGGAATTTGAAATTCAAAGGGTGTCTCTAAACTCTATAAATAGGAGTCTATAGCTCACTTGAAAGACACAACATTTCTATCCATTAGAGCACTTGGCTAGAAACACCTTGAGGCTTGATAATTCCATAAAGCATTTCTTTTAATCTGAGAGAGATCTCTTAGTGCTTGAGTTAGGGGGAAATAAGCTTTTGAACAAAGGTTTTAAACCTTGTTCAAGTTGGTGATCCCCAACCCTCTCCACTTAGGTTGTGTAAGTGAGAGTTTACTTGTGTTTCTGTTCTTACATTTTATTCTATTGTTTTTCTTCTTATTCTATTGTTCTATTTGCTTGTAACTTTTGTTTAGAGTTGTAATCTTCTCTTTTGTTTCAAACACCTTTACTTTACTTGTAATCTTTTGCTTAGAGTTGTATTTTTCACTATTCTATTCTTCTTCTCTTCTTCTTCTTCTTCTTTTGTTTATTTGTACTTTCAGTTATAGAGTTATAACCTTATTTAATCAATCAATATTTATTTGTAATATTATTGCATAGAGTTGTATTTTCTTACCATCTCCATTAAGGCAAATATTATTTTTCCTAACAATAGAAGGTAATGATGGGAATATAGTTTCGATGCATGGGGAATCGTGATCACCGTCAAAACGTTTATGGGAAACTGTAAAAGTCATAATTACTTGCCTTTTCGAAAAAGTAAGTACTGACAGATGTGACAGGTCAGATTAATTGTTGGTCGAGTAAGTTTATTAAATGTTGAACGCATTAAAATAAACTTGGGGGCTAATGTTTAGCCAAAAAATATTTGATTGCTGATGTGGCACGATCGGGGTGCACGTGGATAACACGTGACTATTTAGTGATGACAGTCTGGACGACCAACGACCAGAATAGAAGTTGTTCGATGGATTCAAGAAAGATGCTGAATAGTACGACTAGGTTTGATCACAGTAAAGAAGCCAGAGTTCAAATACAGTTATTGTTGGATTAGCTTATACAGGATCTTTATTTATTTTCATGTATATCTAATATTAAACAAATTATTACGAGATAGCTTAAAACATGTTTCTAAAATTGAATTCAAAGATAAACAAATAATAGAATACTTACAGTATACGTAGCGGAATTAAGAGTCCTTCCTTCAGTTTCTCTAACTCTTGTATCCTCTCTGTCGCAGAGTATTATCAAGAAACTGAACCGATCTTCTATTTTCTTCACAATCTTCCAATGTATCCTTAGAACCACCTAGACTAGTGTGGGCAATTCTCAACACATGAGATAGATATAGAGAGAAGAATAGAAAATAACAAAGAGGCTTAGAAAAGGACTTGTGTTTAGAGAGAATCTAAAACTATCAGAAAATCTGACTTGTGACTTATCAAACTTTTTTTTTTTTTTACTTCTCTCTAAGTACTCATTTTATAGACTCAATTAGGCCATTTAATTTAATTAAAAAATCAATAAAATAATAACAATTTTGAAGCCCTAGGTCGAAATTATCA
Source organism: Humulus lupulus (assembly GCF_963169125.1). Lineage (NCBI taxonomy): Eukaryota > Viridiplantae > Streptophyta > Magnoliopsida > Rosales > Cannabaceae > Humulus > Humulus lupulus. The sequence continues at coordinate 19,393,246 of NC_084799.1, read as the reverse complement.
TGGGCTATAGGCCCATGAAATTTCCCATTTGATTATAAGCCCATTGGACTTAAAATCAAGGCCTGCATTATTTTTCTATTGATTTAATTAATTAAATAATTATTTAAATCCTTTATTAAATTAATTATTTATGATTTGAACCTTGATTTAAATTTATTTATTAATTTAGATACCAATTTATCTTAATTAATAAATCTACCATAAATTCTCTTTTCTTCTCAAAATTACACAACTCTGTGAAACTATCCAAAATTGACCTGGTCAACATTGATAATTCTAATTGATAATTAAATCAATTAATTGAGACTATGTAGATGATTTTATCCAAGGTACAATGGGGACCATGAGCCTATGAAATCAAGCTCCAATAAGTTATCATAAATCTAACAAATAAATTTACTAACTTATTAATTCCTCGTGACTCCACTATAGACTTGGAATTGCACTCTTGAATTCATAGAACGCTCTATAACAAATATAGACACGCTATTAATTATCCATTGTTACAACCATAATTATCACTCAATCCTCTATAGACGGTCTACAATGAGATAGGACTAAAATACCGTTTTACCCCTCATTGTATTTTATCCTTAAAACACTTAGTTCCTTGTAAATGACATTTCAGTAAACTAATTTAATTACTGAAATGAGATCTCTATCATTTAACACCTTGAACCAAACTAAAAGGAAACCATCGTTTCACTTCTTCATCAGAAGCTATAGATGTTCATATCTATGATTAACACTCCCACTCAATTATACTACCGAGTTCCCAAGATGTAAGTATGGGCTAGTCCGTAGGGTAAGCTGGTAACGAACAAGTTAAAGAACTCAAATAATACAATCAGTTAGAATACTAACCATTCAGAATTGAGATTAAATTGACCTATGGTCAACTGTACGATATGACTAGAATAGATAATAACAGTATGTTTACTTATCTTATCAACTGTCAATATCGGTCCAGTCCGATCTTATCTACTTTGCTAATATTCTGGAAAGAACATAACACTATAATGTGTAAGTAGATCATATCGTAGATTGGCAAGTCAGTGTAAATCCTGGGCACTGACTAATCTTATGACTAACTTATTTTGAACATATAATCATATTTATATTTCACTGTGATTACGTCACTATAAATAAGATTAGCTATATGCTCGGGATTTAATAGAAGTTTATATTAAACAAATAATCATGAAAATAAAACATGTGAGCAAAGTGATTGACCAAGTCAAAAAATGATTTCTATTATTTTATTGATAATAAAAAGAGATTACAAAGAATTTGAGTTTTAATTAGGGCATAAAACCCCAACAGTTATAAGTAGGATATTTCTAAGATATTTGACCCTCTTTATATGTAAATATTATTATTTATGTTATTATTCAAATATACTTGTAACAAAGTTTAAAGACGACCCACCGACTCATATGTATATCCTTGAGCCTATAAATATGACTCATTGGATTCAAAAATGGGGGAGGACAATAATTTGTATTCAGAGAGAACTAGTGTTTTTTATACACGACTTTTGTATCCCCATTTGGAGCTTGCGAAACTCAGGGAACCCTAGTTGGCTGATTGCAGGTTTTAGAGTTTACATCAATAAAAACACTAAGTGGACGTAGGTTATTACCAATCTCTGGGGTCGAACCACTATAAAATCCTTGTGCCATTTAATTCATGCATTCAATTTATACGTTTGTATCATTTTTAGTGACTCCGTGTCGTTGGCTAAATCGTCAGTCAACACCTATACAGTCTAATCATTTCTTGGCTGCTCATTCTCTTGTTCTTCCGTCTCTAATTCTATCTCATGTGTTGAGAACTTTCCCACTCTTTGTTAGGCTTGATATAGAGATAGACTTGGAAGACTTTGACACAATCTAAGCAGTTTAGATTCTTGACAATTCCTAGCATTCAGAAAGGACAAAAAGATAGAGAATCTAAAGGAACGAGTCATTGTTCCACTGCGTATTTATAAGTTTCTATATCTTTGTGTTTGTTTTAATTTACGAATTTGATGTTCATATATATGTCATGCTATTCTATGTTTCTATAATGTTTTTTGAAAAAATAATAGAGAGCATGCATCTAGATTTAAATTCTATGATCCTACAATTTTTAATAGAAATCATATAAAATAAATTAAAAATAATATATTCAAAATTAAAATGAAATCATTAAAGAAAACAATTAATTAACCAAGATAGAAATAATTATCTTGGTCTTTTTTGTTTATAGTTTTGGAAAATTCTTTGGTGTAACCCGTACATTCCTTTTCATTTTGATATGATTTTTTATATGACAGTGTTCATTATAGTTATTTACGACATCCTACAAGTTTTCAGGACATACTATTGAACTCTAATTTCAGCACCTTAAATAATTCAAAATTTCCTCAAAATCTGTAAGATGTCATAAATAACTAAAATGAACAACGTCATATAAAAAATTAGAATTATAACTTTTCCGCATGCCAAAACAGAAAGATATGCACCTGTGCTTACCACTTTATTTTTTGAAATTTTTAACTTGTAACTTTTTTTTTGTTTAACTTATATACATTATATTATTTTGTTGCAAAAATAGTCAATTTATTAAACTCTTCATTTTTTTTTTGCCCAAAATATACATATGATTACTATTTGGTTTTCATATAGTTGTTTTTTTTGGTTAATTTTATTGCATACTAGGTACGGGTTAATACTTCAAAAATTAAAAAATAATAATAATAATTAGTTATTTTGTCATATTTTAAAATTTGACAAACTAATAACTTGTTATTAATTTAAAACGGGTAAAATAATGGGAATATTGGCAAAAGTTTTGTGTTTTTGTTTCTTTAATCAAGAAAATAAAATAAGTTTTTTATTTTTGAAAATAAAAACATGATTACTAACGATTTCTTTTTAAAAATAAAAGAAAAACTGTGTAAAGAGGAGAGGAGAAAAAGTAGCGTTGGCACACTGGTTTTTTTCAGGGGATTGGAGAAAAACAGAAATTCCTCCAAAGAAGAAATGAAAAAAAAATTAAAAACTTCCAAAAATTGTTATCATATTTTATGAAATTTTAATTAAATTTTTAAAAATTAAAAAACAAAAACAATCTAATCGAACATATTTTTATCTAAATCATTTAAAAAATGATTGCCGGGCCCAATATATTAAGTGACATTTTTGCATAGTCTAAAGGACAACTTAAAAATTCAAGAAACAATTGGGTACAATGAGAATATTTCACACCATTAGTGAAATAAACTTTATTTTTATAAGAATAATAATATATATTTTTAAAATATAAAATAAAAATTATTGTTACCTTTTTTGTGCTACAATATACGTTTAGCTTATTTGATTGTTACATCACTTATAAGGTACTTTATTTATATATTTCTTTGGTACTTTATATATATATATATTTATTTATTTGAGAGATAAGGTACCTATTTTCATGTAAAGAATTAAAGATACTTTATTGTTTTCCTTAAATAAATTCATATACCTCACATCAAAGTTGCTATCACTTATGGTGTCTAACGTACTTGATCGTGATATCACTTTCTTAAGTTCCTTTTTCATGTGTACTAATTGAGTTGCAGTGCTTACATATGGGTATTGTCTATCTACAACATTAAGCTTCATTTTTTGAAAAATGGTTAAGACTTTCTTTATTATCATATAAGTATTTAGAGAGGAAAAAAATGAGTGAATTTTGTATCAATTTGTTAATATTTTTATTATTTACAAAAAAATATAGAGGATAAAAAACCTTGCAATCATCTCATACACAATATCATTAAATCACATCTCAATAATATTACTAATCATGATTTTTTTTTTTTCATTTTATTACAATACTACCTTCACTCGGCGTGTAAGGTTGTTCATTGGCAGCCGTGGAAGGAAAATTTACCTCTTGCTTGCCAAATAGTGCTACATCTGTGACTTAAATTTTCATCATTTTATAAAATATATATATATATTTTGTTTTTGTTACAATATCAAATCTGCCCCTCCAAAATGATTACCCAACAAAATCAATCATCACTAAATTCACTATTAAGCCCAAAAATGACACAAGGGATTATTATACAACACATAATTACACTTTCATACAAGAGGACCCAATGGTAATTAAACACAGAAAAAACGATGCTTTGAGTTCTCATTTTTTCATTTCTATAATCCAATGCAAACTGTCACTATTCCCATGTGACCATATATGTAACTCCAAAGTAGCTTTTTGTCATGACAAAATATTAAGTACTAAACTTTTTCATTAGCAAACATTTGGTCCTACTTGCCAATAGTGTATACCTATAATATCACACACACACACACACACACACACTTGTGGATTTCAATTGTGAAACCAAGCTCCTTATCCATGGCTTTCAAGACCATGATGATTCCCCATATCTTAACCTTGTTATCCATTCTTACACCTTGTGTAAATTCAGTTGTGGAATTCAACTATCCCCCAGTTTTCAATTTTGGTGATTCAAACTCTGACACTGGTGAGCTTGTTGCTGCTTATGGCTCCTTCCTTAGCTCCCCTAATGGCCAATCATACTTCAAAACACCATCTGGAAGATTCTGTGATGGCCGTCTGATTGTAGATTTTCTCAGTAAATTCTCTCACCTTTTTACTCAAATACACACACTTATTTATATATATGTATAGTTATATGCATGATTCTATACTAAAAATGGTTTTAGTAGAGACCCTTTGTAGAGTACATATAGAAGGTAGGAAGATAACTTTATATTTTGGTTTTCTTCCTTTGGCTCACCAAAATTAAAAGCAAAGGTATAGCCAACTGCCTCATGAGGCCCACCACAAGAAAACATCAACACTTTCATAGTAAGAGACTTCTTATTATTTATTTTTTTGGGTTGTTGGTACTTATTATAAGATTGAAAGCTGAATACTCAACAAACTTGTCTCTCATTTGCCATGGCTACCAAGACTATAGCTCTCCTCATCTTCACCTTTGTTCATCTCTGTTTTCCTCTGGCTAACTCTGTTGAGTTCAACTTTCCTGCTGTTTTTAACTTTGGTGATTCTAACTCTGACACTGGTGGGCTTGTATCTTCTGGGATTGAAACCATCAATCCTCCATATGGACAAAACTACTTCAAAATCCCATCTGGGAGATACTCTGATGGGCGGCTCTTAGTTGATTTTTTGAGTAAACAAATCATCTATTATAGCTCTGTTCTGCTGCATTCATTTGTTATATCCTCTGTTGTTTTTGCTATTTTTTGCTTAGATTTTTTACATTTTTTAGTGTAATATTTCAGTGGATGCTATGGATCTTCCATTTCTAAATTCCTATCTGGATTCCATTGGCGCGCCGAGTTTCCAAAAAGGCTGCAATTTCGCAGCAGCGGGATCTACAGTACTCCCAGCAACTGCAACATCAGTCAGTCCTTTTTCATTTGGAGTTCAAGTGTCTCAGTTTGGCAGATTTAAAGCTCGGACTCTTGAATTGCTAGCTAAAGGTGTTTTCATTATTCATTTTGATAAATTTTTAGCTACAACAGTACAAAACTTCTTTTGTTTTACAAAGGGTTTTAGATAGAAATAAGTGAATGGTTTCTGAGAATTTTTTTTTTGGGGGACAAATTTAGGTAAGAAGTTTGCCAAGTATATTCCAACAGAAGACTTTTTCTCCAAGGGGCTGTACATGTTTGATATAGGCCAGAATGATGTTGCTGGTGCATTTTACTCCAAGACATTCGATCAGATAATTGCTTCAATTCCAACAATTTTGTTAGAGTTTGAAAATGGAATAAAGGTAAGCTTAACCAGCACAGAACATAGTTATATACACCAGTAATGATTCAAATTATTTTCATCTCTTTTTCTTAATTTTTGTTGGTTTACTATTCAGAAACTGTATGATCAAGGAGCCAGAAATTTTTGGATACACAACACTGGTCCTCTTGGATGCTTGACTCAGAATGTTCTCAAATTCGGAACTGATCCATCAAAGCTTGACGAACAAGGATGTGTCAGCGCACACAACCAAGCCGCTAAACTATTCAATCTTCAGCTTCATGCTCTATCTAAAAAATTGCAGGGCCAATATTCAGATACAAATTTCACATATGTTGATATCTTCTCAATAAAATCTAACCTTATTGCAAACTATAGCAAATATGGTCAGTATACATATACAAGAACTAAAATCCACTTGTTTTGATTTCTGTTGAGGTTCATAGAATTAAGTGATTTTGCTTTTATTATACCAGGATTTGAACAGCCTATCATGGCTTGCTGCGGTTATGGAGGTCCACCATTGAACTATGATTTCAGAATTTCTTGTGGACAAACAAAGATCTTGAATGGGACTTCAGTCACAGCAAAAGGGTGCACTGATAGTACTGACTATATCAGTTGGGATGGAATTCATTACACTGAGGCTGCAAATCAGTTTGTTTCTTCACAAATACTCACTGGAAAATATTCTGATCCACCTTTCTCAGACAAAATGCCTTTCCTTCTGAAACTCAAGTTCTAAACATAAGAGAGTTATTCTCATAATTATTACATTCTTTGTTCTTCCTCGGTGTATTATTATGAACCAAATAACTCAAAGGAAGTTCTGACAAATGTATTTTTTTATTAGCCAGAAGCAATAAATAACAGTGCAGCAACTTCACTTCTTTTGACATTGGATGTGAATCTTTCATATACTAGCTTCTGTTCACCCTCTTTCATTGCTAAGAAAATTATATATAGAAATAAACAATCTAAATAAAAGTATTTTCTTCTTTCCTCAGTTATGTTATGATATGCAAATTAACAGTGTAATCATGTTATCATGTATGGAACACAATACCTGGCTGAAAAGCTGATTGTATTACAGTAATATCTTACAATATCATTAATCATGAACATGAGCAGCCTAAGTTAATAGAGAACTCAAGTTCAGTTGGTATCTTATAAGCTGAACAAAAACTATGCTCTTTCTCTTAAAACAAATTTCTCATCAAGCTTCAAACAATGACATTTGTTTAAAGGAGTTTGCTGGATATAATCTACAATGACAGCAAATTTAGTTGTCACATTCACTTTACTTCTTTGAGACATAAGCATAGTATTGTGCCATAGGAACAACAAAGGCAATCACCAGCAAGCCTCCAACAACAAGGGTGAACTGTCCACGTTTTTCGTCGGTCTCTTCCTTGCTTTTGAAATTGGATTCCCTTTTGTTTTCTTTAACCAGGGGACCTCCAGGATCTGGAAGCCCATCAATTGCTGCAACGAGTCTTTTCGCGCTACTATAAATGGCTTCATTGTATTTCTCATCTGTGGCCAAGACTGAAACCAAAACCAATATGAAGGAAATGTTTAGAACTAGTAGTATATCTTCAAACAAAAGCAGATTAAGGTTAGCTTCCCATGACTATTTTCTTAGGGGGTGGGTTAGTTTTCAGAAACTAAAACAAGTCATCATCATTAGAACTTTAGTACCAAAACCAAAATTCCTGACTTGAGGAATTAGAAGAAAAGGGTTTTCATTTACCAGGAAGGTTCTCTGATACAGTTGCATCAAGGATAGTATCTCCAACAGCTTGAACAAAAGCAGGACCACCAGTCACAGCTCCTTCTTTTTGACTGGTCACCAGGACGACAATGCCCTTGTTGTTGCCATCTTCAATGGTGGGATACCAACGCTCCAAAACTTGGTCAGCATACTCAAAAGCGTCAGCTTTGCTCTGAAACACAATGCTTGAAATGTTTAGTATTCAAAGCTTAAGGCATTTGGATTCTGGTTTTGGTTATTCCCAAGCTTTGTTTTTTTTATTTATTGACAATGCAACAAATGCACTGTTAAGAAATTATCTACAGCCTGAGTTAAGTAACTCTTACAGATTCTTCATTTTTCTCAGCAACCAAACAAGATAACAACATTTTCCCATTATGAGGGGAGTTTTAGAAGGAAGAACTTACAGTGAGCTTTCTAACAGTGACGAAATTGATGTGAATATTCTTTCTCGACTCCAAATCAGACAACAATCTCTTCAAATCCGACTTTGTAACTCGGCTAAGCACTCCTGCATCATCAACAACATAGGATTCTTTCGGTGGTCCATCATTAAGGATATCAAACTCAGAAGCTAGAGCAGTGCCACTTGATAAAACCACTGGAGAAAAGTTCAGAGCTAAAGAGAGAGCTAGAGCTGCTAACCCTTGTTGGGCATAAGAAAACCAATTAGTTGGTAATGCGAAAGATGGTTTAAGCGATTGAGAAGATTGATTCTTGAGGTTTGAAGTAATGGGTTTTGGTAAAAACACAAAACCTGATCTGGGTTGGAGAGAGGAAGACAGAGAAGTTGTTGGAGAAGAAGCTTTGTGATTCGAGAGAGGAAAGAGAGCTTGAGATGAAAGAATCGTTTCCATGGTAAAGCAAAAACAGATTTCAGCAAAGACTAAACCATGAGAGAGTGTGTGAGAGTGAGTGTAATTTTCTTTTTCTAAATTATTCTTCTTAAAAAAAAAAAGTTTCAATTTTGCTGGCATTTTGGGTGGCTTGGATTTGTCTTCATTAAGATTGGCCAGCTAAATCTGAATATGGATAACGTTTGGTCGTTTATCAACCATGGAAAAAGCTGAGGATAGTCTCTCTGGGCCAAGCACTCATGTTAAATTTCTGTTGGTTAGTATTAATACCTTCCGAGTCATTGTAATTTTTAAGGGTGAATTCGGAAACCAAGTGTTAGTGAGTCAACGACAAAATCATCATGCAAACGACAACTATATGTCCATTTTTAGAGGAATTATAATAAGTCAAAATTATGACTAACAAAACCCTTCCAAAACACAATTTTTAATAGTGATTATGAGCTATATACTCCTTGGAGGTATTTATTATTTTGAAAAGGATAACTGATTCTTACCACATTTATTTTGGGTTTGTAACCTCCAATTTTTTGTGGCATTTTGTAAACTACAATAAATTTAATATTTTTAAATAAAATTATTATGATACATATTTATTTTTAAAAAAATTAACTGAATTAAAAAAAAACGCTTCTAATTAAGATTATAATTACAAATTTTAAGTATTTATTGCAAAATAATATATTATCTATTATTTTAAAACTTTTAGGTTATGGTTTCAAAATTTCTATAAAGTTTCCTTTGTGCATTTATCTATGAATTTTATTAGGACTAGTGTAGACTTTAATTTTAAATCATCCTATTGCATTTTGAGATTGATAATATTATTAATCATTTGAATGAGAAAATTGTTTGAATACTTTTTCTGCATTACCTAAAAAAAAGTAAGTAGGATTTTGGCTAGCCTGGTGCAACCTTTGGTTTGTTTTTTGCCTATTTCATCTTGTTTTGTGCCTGTTTAGGCTTGTATAGTGCATGTTTGTGTTTGTTTTGTGCCTGTGTTAGGCTAGGTTTGTGTCTTCTCATGCTAGTTGTGTCTTATCAGGATTTTTGTATGTCTGCTTAGACTAACAGTGACACCATCAGTTCAGAAATTTATGAGATAAGTATTTTTAGAATAATATTTAATTCCTTTTAAAAAATTCATCTTACATAAATATTTTATTTTTTGTTTTGTTATTATTATAATTTTTGCTAATATCATTGTACCAAACTATTGGGTGGATACTCCAAACTCCAAAATCACTTATATTTTTATCTTTAAGCTTACTTATCTTTGTTGGCTAAGAGATAACTTATTACACCCAAATTTCGAGAATTGAAATTTTGATCTCAAAATTCAGGCTCGTGAGGTGTAAGCTCGAAATAAGCATATTCGTCATATAATCAGCATTAATGAGAAAGTCAAGGACGGTCTCGCTGAGTATTAAAACGACGATGTCTGAATTGGTGAGCTCGGGGCTACGTGGTCTCGAAGGTGTTTTGAGGTTACAAGTCGAGCTCGAAGTTACAATGATGGGTTTAACACTTGTATAAATCTCCTGATTCAACTTTTTCCATCAGACAAGACGGCTCGAGCCCAGGCGTTGTGAGCTCGATAAGAGATGACTCGACAAAGTCTCTTGTTAAGACCGAGGTAAACCAAGGTAGCGAGCTCATGATGGTCGGCCGATCTCGAAGGCATTCAATTATTCGAGGTCAATAGCCCAATGTGAACATAGTTACTGTTTGAAAATCTCTAAATATAAGGGATTGGTGGTAGTCTGTTGAAAAATCCTGAATATCATGGGGTTTATACGCGTATTGTATAATTATATTTAATTTGTGATTTGAATAAAAACTCCCCAAAATGTGAGGGGAGATATTCTGTAAATCATTCTATAAATAGATTGGAGCTATTCATTTGTAGGGGACGGAGAAATTTGTATTGGGGAATACTCTGTTAAATTGCTTCCAGAAAGCTTTGAGAGAATTCCATAATTGAATAACATCGACTCGTGGACTAGGCAGATTTTAACTGTTGAACCACGTAAAAATCGTGTCTTTCATTGTTTGTCTCTTATGGTATTTTGTTTAATTGCTCTTCATTTCTAAGTTGACGCAAAACAGCGTCAACATAACTTATCTTAGTTGATTTGTGGTGCAGGTATCTTATTGGCCTAAAAAACTAATTAGATCTAGAAGTGACACATCCAATTTTAGGGACTTCACAGATAAGTTTTAGTTTTTTCATTTTAAAATTATTAAGAAATATTTTTTTTATAATATAAAAATATTTACTATTTGATACTAATCCACTTCAATTTTTATTTTGTAGGTGTTCACTTGGTTACATGAAAATGAATTTTAGTATTTTATTGTCTAATTTTTAGAGGTATATTTTCATGCTTTTTGGCTAGACAATAATGTTAAATTATAATCTTACACTTTTTCAATTTGAATAATAAAGTTTATTCCAAAAAAAAAAAAAAACATTCCAAAACAAAATTATACACACACTTTACTAGAACTTATATTAAACCTAAACTAAAATAATATAAATTTTTTAATTTTTTTTCTTAGGATTAGACTTTATTATTCAAATTGAAAAAAAAACGTAAGATTACAATTTAACTTTATTGGCTAGTCAAAGAACATGCAAAGATGTATCAGAAAATTAGACAATAAAAGATTAAAAAATAAAACACTTAAAGCCCATTTTTATCTCATCAAATGAACACCTATAAAACAAACCATAATAAAATATAATATTTTTCTTTCTTCTAAACTTTAAAGGAGATTATTTATGTTTTTAAAGTATGATTGAATTTGATAAATTTGAGGTTGTTAATTGTGCGCTTGATATTAATTACATATTATTGTGTATAAATAGTGTGTGTATAATTTAAGTGTGTTCCAATAAGTATGTTCTAATTATTATTTTTTATTTTATTGAATGAAAAATACATTACAACTAGCCTACAAACTAGGAACATTTAAATTAAAAAATAATCATAGAATCATCCTAAAAATCTTTCCATTGTAAGTATCCATTACAAAACACCTTATTTTGTCACTCGAGCCACTATTAGCTCATACTAACATAATGTCATTCATTGATAAACGACAAGTCGTGTACTAATTTAACGACATTAAACCCATTATACTACAAACGAGAAGCCACGCTCATCATTCATGTAACGACAGTAGACTTCTTACTTAGAAAGAGGGGCTGAGGATATGTCGTTTTCTCTGAACGACATGTAATTTAGATACCGAAACTACCCCTCACTGATCCACATTACAAAAGCTGGTGTCCCCACATTATCATCTCCCTCCAAAATTTGCCTTGCCGAGCCATGAATACCATCTTCTTCATTCTCTCATGGCCATTCCTCTCTCCCTCTCACTCTCTCGTCTATCTCCTCATCCCCCGAACCCTAAACCCTCAATCCCCCAAACCCTTTCTCTTTTCGCTGCAAACCCTACTCATACCGCTCTCCCCATCGGCACCAGGAGACAATTGATTCATAAATTCACTTCGCTCTTCCTCCTCTCCTTTGCCCCGCTGCAAATCCCACTTGCCCATTCTTCGGCTTCGGCGAAACCCTTGCTTTCCGGAATCGTCAACACCAAATCTTGGTTCCAGTTCTTTGGCAATGGATTCTCCATTAGGATTCCCCCTGACTTTCAGGACGTTATGGAGCCTGAGGTACCTATGTAAATTTGAGTGAAATGAACTTTTATGTTGGCTCTGCAATTGGAAGCTGTACCCTTTTTAGCTGCATTTTGAGCTTTTTTTAGGCATCAATTTCTTTCCCCTGTATTTGGTGATTACATACTAGCTAATTGCATGCATACCTTACTGCTGAAATAAGATAACCCGTACGTTTTTTTCCTTATATATTTTTTTAATGACTGATTTTTTTTTTCTAGGATTTCAATGAGGGATTGTCTCTTTATGGAGATAAGGTAAAGCCGAAGACCTTTGCGGCTCGGTTTGCATCTTCTGATGGGTATGTATCTATATGAAACTCCCTTTATCTTCGATGTTTTTGATCAATTATTCATCTATAACATGCTCCATACATAGTTTCTACTCGTATCTTTTTGTTTATTATAAGGGAGTTTTTTCTCTTTCCTTCTCAGAGTGGTTTGTTAGATTGCTGACCTTAGTACAGTCTTATTAGTTTTCCGTACATTGTAAGTTTTTATTAATTCTTCTTCTTGTTATTTGTCCATACAGATCTGAAGTTGTTAGTGTCATAATTCGCTCGACCAATCAACTCAAGATCACCTTTTTAGAGGTTTGTAAGAGTCGTTTTCATTGTTTTTGCAAGATAGTTTTTTTTCTCGGTCACATGAATGTAATGAGTTTATACTTTTACCATTTTATGAGGCTGTTCTGGTTACTCTTCTTTATATTTCAATGAATTTTCCGTGGACTTACATGATATTAAGTAATTGAACAGGCCCAAGACATAACAGATTTAGGTTCCTTGAAACAAGCAGCAAGAATCTTTGTTCCAGGTATATGAAGTTTGCATTTTTCTCTGATTTTTTCTGTTGCTGTTAATTTTCGTTGATCGACTTTCTAGACGGTGTTGGTCTATGTTTAGACTCTTTATATCCCATTTTCAGCTTGACAATTACTATCTGAAATCAGCGACCTCTATATCTTTCCTTGGCTCTTTCTTCTGCTATATATAATATATGCACTTTGGTCTGACCATGTGGCAATGGCAGGTGGATCAACTTTGTATTCCGCTCGAACAATAAAAATAAAGGAAGATGAAGGCTTCAGGTAAATTCATCTTCAAATTGATGACCGGTGTACCTGAGCATAATATAGCAACCTGTGGAAATGAATTCTGCTTTTGATTCTTCTTTAGTAAACTAACAATGTCCTGATAATTTAAAGAAATATTTGAGCTTTGCCTACCTATTGGGCTTAATCAGAAACCTTCCCCCCTGTTTGTTCAATTGGTTCTCAGAACTGCTCTTTTATCTTTATAATTTTATTTTATTCATATCAGTATATCTATATATATATATATATATATTTGTAAGTGACTAAGGACTGCCCATTTGATTTTTATGATTTCCTTTAACAAATATATGTTTTTTATATATTTTTTTATGGAGTATTCTTTTTAAGGAGTCGTTTCAATTAATATTTATATTATCTTTCTTCTTAAGTATGATTCGTATGCCTGATATGTTTCAGAACTTATTACTTCTATGAATTTGGCCGATACGACCAGCATGTGGCACTGTATGCTGCTGTTAACAGTGGAAAGGTTTGTTATTTACATGAATTTTTATTGTTGAAAGTTACAAGGAAAGAATAAAATCAATTACACTGGAGTATCCATGCTATAAGTATCCATTCCATATGTACAGCGAATGCTATGTTTCGTTTCTGAATTTTGTGTTATAAACAGCAAGATCCTGGTTTTAGTCTCCTTTTAACTTCGAAGATTGTTAGGGTCTAAACATTTCTTATTATCCCCTTAGTAAGTTTTTTATTTTAAGAAAAATTATCTCCCTTCTCTATGTTAAAGGCAATTATAGCTGGAGCAACTGCCCCAGAGTCCAAGTGGGATGAAGATGGCGTGAAGCTTCGTTCTGCTGCTATATCGATGACAGCAGTATAGTTGTGCCACCAGGTTTGTAATCCAGTATATTTACATCATGCATTTTCCCCAAAAGCTGTAAGAACATAAATAATGTTTTGATCCACCTTTACACCTTAAGTTCAAGCACATTGAAGGTGTCAGGAAATTGAAAGAAATTCTAGCATTAAAGTCTTTGTCACAGACCTTTTTTTTTTCTTTGATCCATCATCAACCCCTGTTCTACTACGAATTTACACGTCTTATCTTGTGCTAGATTGTTTACAGATTCTTCGTAGTTGGAAGCTGCAGTCTAGATGATACAAACAATTTTTGTACTCTATTATTGGAGCAAACTATGTGACCAGAAGATTATTGATGGTCATATGGGCATCTCTAGCGTAGTAATTGTAATTTTAGTTTGCCGTCTTAAGATGGCTGAAACGCAGCATAGAGCTTGTGTAGCTAAGTTGATATTGGATTCAAAATTCTTTTGAGAACTTATTTTTTTGGGGGTCATTTTTAGGATGTACGAAGGCCATGCCCAGAATTCATTAAGTTTTGGTATAACTGAAATGATTTCCAGTTTTCACAAAAGTGATTGGTTGTGAAATTAGATTTGTGCTTGAACAACTAGTACATAAAAGTGAATAATGTAGCTTAAAACATCCCAATCAAAATAATTAAAACATACAGATAGCTTTCTTTATATGTCATGTGAAAAGAGAGACCAGACAGCTAGTAGTCTGCTTCATTACTTTTAATTAGTGTTCGGTAGTTGAATGTGGATTCATTGGATGACACAAATGACTTGGTTACTAAAGATATCATTCTTTATGTGATAAGATATTGAAACCGCATGGGTCAAAAAGACACTTGGTTGATGATATAATAAATTTATGCCATCGTGTTTTTTTTCCCTTGCGTGAAAGACTAATATGGCTTTGGTATAGCATGATTAGAGCATTTATGAGAGTTGTATAATCTTAAACTCTCATAAGGCCAACTAACAGCCACGCCAACCCATCTTGCAAACTCTTCTAAAGGAAAATATTCTGATCTAAAGGCCTCACCATACCAGACAACAATTTCACAGTAGTGATAATAACAGGCTATACTCTATGGACACCACTTGCACCTTCATTAAAATCACCTCTTATTTTAAATTTTAAATTCAATTACAACACACTAATAGTCAATATTGTATTAAATGTAAAAAAAAAAAGGAAAATAAATTTTAGGAGGGAAGAGAGAATCTTCTTCGTTTTATATTTCCCTGTAGTACTTTAATTTTTTTTTTATTTTCCTATGTACAGTTTAAATATGTAAAATAATAAAATTAGGTAACTAATACATGTCTTAATAAAGAGTTAGGAACTTGTCTTTGCGAAATCTTTAATGACTATTATTAGACTCAATGGAGACAGAGAAGTAGGTTGTGCAAAGAATATACCCACCTCAATTATTATTCCCTCACTGTTATTATTATTATTCAATATAACCTTAAACCTAGAATTATTATTTATACCATCTCTCAAACACTAAAGAGTGTCATTTTCTTAATACTAAAAGTGATTCAAGACACATACTTTTTAAACATAAATACACTTACGAGGAGCTATAATTGTTTTGCAATCTTAAGGAGGATTCTATCACTTTAAAAAAAAAACACCATATACTAATCATAAATTAAAACATGTACTTATTTATATATATTTCATATATTAGGTTTTGATTTGTATGCCATTTTACAAAATAAATAAATAAAATTGTGTATTTCATTTATTGCAGTTTAAGAATTAAAGTTTTTAAATAATACATTTGAACTTTTCTTAATAAAATAAAAAATATATTTAATAACTATTTTTGAGATTGTATTAAAAATATTTTATTAAGAAAGTTCACCGTGACCTACGAATTGACTTAGCAGCATATCATTAGGCTAAACGATAAGCAAAGAAATCTCTCATTCATATTGTAATATATATGTGCTGCATTTGCAATCTTGATCTAATACATTATATTATGAGAAAAAAAAAAGTATGTGCATAATTTATGTGTAAAAAAATGTGTTCTAAATCTTTACTCCAATATTAATAAGTTATTTAGATCCACCTACTCCCTTTTAAGAAATTTTATTTGTTTGGTGGAAGATACATGTACTAAAAAAATATCTTACATTTTATTGGGAAGGGTTCCATGATATTTTTCTTGATTTTTACTTAAAATGAAAGTGATTCTAATTTTAAATTATCCTCTTTGTAGTTTTAATAAGGATTCTAACGGTCATATTTTTTGTCTTTTTTTTAGGAAGACTCAGAGCTTATTAAAGTTCAAACTAATGCATAATGTTTTACACGAAGATACATTTCAATTACTTATCTTAAAAGCTTATGAGAAGTTTACTTAGATTTTGAACTTTTTCTCCAAACTAGTTGGTCTTCTAGGGTGAGAGAAAATTCTAAAAATAATATTGTTTCTTGCTAAGAGATATCAATGATGTCTAACATTACTTTATAAGACATATTGTTATTGGTACAATTTAATATTGAGTTTAACATATTTTAATTTAAAATATAATAAGTAAGACTTGATACTAAATTATATCAATTAATATTAGGTGGTGTTGGGTACTACGTATGTTCTATAACAATGCTCATTTAATTAAAACTTTGTTTGTTAAAAAAAAATGAACAAGTTCAAATCTCTCGTAAAATAATTAAATCGATAGCTTGTATTTTTTCTTGAAAATGGTTGTCTCCATTATCATGTCAATATAAATTGATGCTTCTACAAATGAGAACACGAAGCTTATTAGTATTGGAGTCATTATTCAAAATTCTAATTTATTGGTCTAATTTTTTATTGGTATTCTTTCTTTCACTAGTTTAATTTTATAAATTTACTTTAGATCACACAGTTAATATTTCTGTATTTTTTTTCTTTTCAAATTGTTATTAATTCATCAACACGCATTGAGGGGTCAATGTCATATTTTAGACCATTTTATATTTAAATGAATTAAAATATTTATGAGAAATATATATATATATATATATATATTTTCAAACAAAGGCGCGTGGCTAAACGTATAGAGTAAGTATTATATAGTATCGTAAATCGTTAGAATATCCGAACCGGTGTCTCAACTACCATTCTTCCCTCCAAATTCGTCCGCAAAATTCTTGAAAATGAAATTTCAATCTCCAAACCAACTCAGAAACTCCATGAATGCATAGCTTCAGATACTGAGAATTCCAGCAATGACGTTACTCGAAGCCGTACCACCGCTTCAGTTGTCTTCATCGTCTTATTTGAACAGCAGCACCGTTATTGCACTCACCGTCTTCTTCGCGCTTCTCTGTGTCTGTATCATTATTGGCCATCTTCTCGAGCAGAATCCCTGGGTTAACGAATCCATTACTGCTCTTCTTTTGGTGCGCTGAGTTGGTGTTTATGTGATTTTAATAGAAAATTTTGCTTGCTTGCTTGCTGCTACTTCTTCTTCTTATTATTATTATTTGATTGGAGTTGTATGTATGTGGTTCGACTATAGGGTTTGTGCGCTGGAGGAGTGGTGTTGCTGGTGAGGAAGTCAGAGAGTTCGCGCTTGTTAATGTTCAGCGAGGACTTGTTCTTTCTCTATTTGCTTCCTCCAATCATTTTCAATGCTGGGTACTCTTTTTCTTTCTCTAATTGATTAATTGTATATGGATTTAATACTCCATCATTGAAGGTCAACTATGATATTATTGCTAATTCATTAACCCTGTAACTAATCATAACAATAATGAAAGAAGGGTTTGTCCCTCCTATTTCAAGGCTGCAATTCAATGAAATTTGTGTTAGGATTGGGAGGTCCTTTAAAAGAACTAACGTTGAAATGTCGATTAATGTTCTGCTAAACAATTTCACAATCTTGTTTCAGTTTCCAGGTCAAGAAGAAGCAATTCTTTAAGAATTTCTCAACGATATTGTTGTTTGGTGTGTTTGGTACCATAATATCATTCTGCATAATAACATTAGGTATGATCTTTCGACTCAAACACTTGACTACTGTGTTTTCTCAAGCTTGACACTGATTTTTACTTAAAAGTACCATGCAGGCTGCAGCTTATTTTATCATGCTTTTTATCTGATACTACTTCACAATCTAACTGTTTTTGTTCACTCTTAAAACTTCTTAGGTGCTTTTCTGCTGTTTAAAAGAATTGGTATCTCAAGCTTGAGTGTCAAAGATTACCTAGGTGACTACTATCAATATACAAGTTTTTTGTTCTCGGTTTTTCTTTTCTTCATGTAACGGCCCCTTTTCATTTAAAAAATGATTTTGCTTTTTAAGCGCAGCTGTTGGTGCCATACTGTCTGCAACAGATTCAGTCTGTACACTTCAGGTAATCATATATCCAAGCATAAATTTTTGCAGAATATTGACAAATTACTTTGATGGCTGAATCACGACTCTCATGTTATAGGTTCTTAGTCAAGACCAGACACCCTTTCTTTACAGCACGGTATTTGGTGAAGGAGTGGTGAATGATGCTACCTCTATTGTGCTTTTCTACTCAGTGCAAGCACTAGACATCAGCAACATTGACGCTGGTACAGTCTTGAAGTTGTTGGGGACTTTCCTTTACCTCTTTTTCACTAGTACTGCTCTTGGTGTGTGTGTAAGTTTTCTATTCGACATTTGGGCAATTTTGGAAGATAAACCACTAAGACTAGATGTGATGAAAAGAGACGGATGTATGCTGTGTGAGTGAATTTATTTGCTAACTTGCTGTTCTTTATATTTCAGGCAGGTCTTGTGAGTGCATATATCATAAAAACTCTCTACTTTGGAAGGTATAAAAGCTTGTTTCATTAGCCTTTCCAAGAATATGTTGTTCAATTGTTACTCATTAACTATACATTTAAGCAAGCATATTTACCCTTTTTTATCTCTCTGATGTATCGAGCTGTAAACTCTTCACATAAAGATTGTTGAAAACTTACTTTTTCATGTTTATTAATTTGGATAATAAACTGTCTTGTTCAATCATGAGATTTTACTGACCTGTGACGTTATGTTATCAACAGACATTCTACAAATCGTGAAGTTGCACTCATGATGATTATGGCGTATTTGTCATACATGGTGGCAGAGGTAGATAACTCAAAGCTAACTTTCTATCATTTTTTTTTTCATTTGAAAACATACTAGTCACCCCAATCAGTCCAGAGCAGCAAGGACTATGTTAAATTTCAGTCGTGCAATATGATTAGATTCTATCAGACCGGAACAAATTTATGCTAAGCAATTTTGGTGATTCATCAAGCATGTTTAGTAGATGATCATATCTCCTGAAATCAAAATCCTGTCACTCTGGCACCAATGAAGTTTTCAAGTTTTTGAGCTTCAATTCTCGTCGAGATTAGAATTTTACATGTTTACATTCGACACACAAAGAACGACAGTGAAACCATTTAACAATTTGAAACAGAAATTTTGTTAAAATTATCTTGTTTGAAGGAAATGTTTTCCCTTTTGTAATGGTATCATCACATCGAATAGTGACAAGGTTGAATGTGTTGCTTCATGTGAATTTCAAATCAACAACTTTGTTTGTTGCAGCTTTTAAGTCTCAGTGGGATTTTGACAGTCTTTTTCTGTGGCATAGTCATGTCGCACTACACATGGCACAATGTTACAGAAAGCTCAAGAATAACCACCATGTAAGAACTAGTTATTGTTCTATTCATTTTTCGAGAAACTTTCATAATTACAATTCCTAAAAGAGCCTTTGCTCGTTTTCAAATTGCTAACAAAAGAATAATTTCAGTATAAGATGACGATTTTACTAAACATCTGTAAAAATTTGACAATTTCAGGCATGCATTTGCATCAATTTCTTTCATTTCAGAAACTTTCATATTCCTTTATGTTGGTATGGATGCGTTGGACATTGACAAATGGAAAAGCAGCAGTGCAAGGTAATATCATTTTTTTCATCTGTAAAACTTGCAGTAAATGACTTGAAACTGATCTAATTGAATCGAAGCTAGTTGTATTTTTATGGCCTTTACCATTAAATGGCTCATGATTTTTAACACATTGACACTATCCTTTCCACATACATTTTCCTGTGAATACTTGATGCGGCAATAACAAAAGTAGTCTGGTCTGACCCGGATTACACTCTTTAATTCAGTGCAGGAACTTCAATTGCTGTCAGTGCAACATTGTTCACATTGGTTTTGATAGGAAGGGCGGCATTTGTGTTCCCAATTGCAAATATTAAAAACTGTGTGGGGGGAAGAGATGGTTCAAAAATTGAGTTTCGAGAGCAGGTATAATTGGCTGGCGCTTACGCACTCGGTTGTTCTCATTTACCAATACTCCCTAATTAGCTAACTTTTTGCTTCTTAGTTCATAATATGGTGGGCAGGCCTAATTAGAGGTGCAGTAACCATTGCTTTGTCTTACAATCAAGTAAGTTGATGATTCTTCAGGTCCATTAAGAATAAGGAATTTTGGCACCCAGGCATGGCAAACAAACAGCCATATACTGATATTTTCCCATCCAAACTTTCAGTTTGCAGACTATAAGGAAAAATCAACCGGTGATAAAGCATTAATGATTACCTGTACAATAATCGTTGTTTTGTTTAGCACTGTGGTACGTCTTCTGGTACTTGAGCAAGTTGTTGACATAATTTTGAACGTCCACATGAGAATTCTACTCCTTTCCCCTCTCAAAACAGGTCTTTGGCTCTATAACAAAACCGCTTATTGAAGCTGTGATGTTTCGGCATTCAAAACCATCCACTTCAGATGCAGCTGAAGCTCCAAGCCAGGAAGATTTACATCAGATTCTGCTTATCGAAGATGGCGATTCCACCGATCAGGGAAACAATCAGCCAGGACTCCCTAAAAGAAGCAGGTTAAGGCTTCTGATCAGCAATCCAACTACAACAGTTCACTACTTCTGGAGAAAATTTGATAACAGATTCATGAGGCCGGTTTTTGGTGGACGGGGCTTTGTTCCTTTTGTTCCTGGTTCTCCTACTGATGCTGCAGATCAGAATTCTTGAAGCCAAAAGGAACCATATGATTCTAAATTTACGTATTTCTTTTCATGTACAAAAAGGGGCAGGGGTCACTACTCAAAAGCTCGACACTAGTATTAAACTAAAAGTATCAAAGCATGGTAGCATGTAAACAGTGCATGCATTTAGAAGTTTTTTAAAGCTTTAATCAGAAGTTACAATATCTTTTAGTTTATCTGCCTATAAAAACTGACTGCAAGTAACTTTGGATACAACTACACATTTATTTTCAAAGTAGAAATTCGTCACAAACATGAAATAAGGTAAAATTACTGCAGAATTCTAAGGTTCTCACATGAAAAATAAGGAAAAATTAACTTTAACTGCAGGAAAAAAAAAAGAGTTCTCACATTAATTCTAAATACATATTCATCAACTAAGATAGAGGTTTGATCTGCCTTTCTTCACCTAATGATCCGCTGATTTCAACGCCTCCAGAATCAGAGTAGATTGGTCTGCAAGCAACTGACTCCTCTTAGCAAAAAGCTCAATCTCAGCCATATGTATTTTCTTCCACTTCGCCTCCAACTCTGCTCTTTTCAGTTCCGAAATCAACTCAAGCCCCTTGTTCAAAACATGCTCCGATATGCCATGACTTCCCAAGCTCGGAGAGGAAAGCAGATCCCCCAGTGCACCCAATTTCGGCGAGGAAAGTAAATCCTCCGGCGGCCTCGAACTCGGCGAGGAAAGATTCTGCGGAGAAGCTACCATCTTGTAAACCTTCGCAAGGCCGGTGCCATTAGCCTTGGGCTGTTCAGCTTTCACAACGACCTTTTCACCACCAGCCCAAATTTTCTTAGACAATTCAAACACTTCCTTCTCGTGAGGCTTCGTCGGGTTGTACTTCTTCCTACCAGCATTGTTCTCGTACTTTTTCTTCAACCTCCGGACCTTATCTGACAACTGGGTCTTTGTGAAATCAATCTGTAGTGACTTCTTGATGAAATCATGAAAAGCATTCATGTCCGCCGCAGATGGGTTCGCTCCTTTCTTCGCAGCGTAGTCCATCATACCCTTCAAAATCACTATCTCATCATCCTCACTCCACAACCTCTGAAACAGCTTCTTCGACTCATCCCCAGACTTCTTCAATTCATCCTCTGCCATCGCCGAACCTCCGTCTGGTTCCGAGCCCTTCTTCTTTGCTCGCTTCGAGTCCTTAACCTCGCTATTGCTCGGTCTCTTCGCCGACGGCCTGGCACTAGAAATCGGGGTAGGCTTCGACAAAGGCGTGATTCTTGGTTTCTGTGATTCTTGCTCTACTTCCTCGGAAGCCCCTTCATCTTCTTCTTCTTCGGACGAAGAATCCTCTTCGGCTTCTGATGAAGAAGCAACAGGTGGGTCGTCCAGATGGGAAGGACGCTTCGGTGCCATGGATGAGAACGAGGGTTTCAGATTTGAAATTTGGTGTTAGGGTTTCAGATTCGAAATTTAGGGTTAGGGTCTCAAAACGAGAAACTGTTGAGTTGACTATGATATGAACGAATGAATTTAATGGCTTAACAGCTGTTCTTTATATTTCAGGCGGAGCCTCCTCGTTAAATTCATTCTCGGTCTCGGGTGTTTTTTTTTTTTTTTATAATAATAATTAATTCAAAAATTTTCATTATTGATTTATTTTTTTTAAAAGTTTACAGAAATATTATAAAACTCTGAACTTTTTAAAAATACGGAGTCCATTAATGGCCTGTAAAATAAAAGTTGGGCCAGCATAAGACACAAGCCCAACAAATTCAAGGCCCAATTTCTGTCACATGCTTCTTCCTTAAACCCTTTGAACAAAAACCTCTTCGCCATCTTCATGAATCATGATCTGGGAATAAACTAAGTTTGGATTTTGAAGATTTGTGATTAAAGATGGCTTTTCGAAGCTTACAGACGATTCGTTCTTTGTATCGGTCGGCATTGATTCGGGAATCCTCTTATATGTGAGTATAATTTCTAATCCTAG
Organism: Humulus lupulus; assembly: GCF_963169125.1. Classification (NCBI taxonomy): domain Eukaryota; kingdom Viridiplantae; phylum Streptophyta; class Magnoliopsida; order Rosales; family Cannabaceae; genus Humulus; species Humulus lupulus. The sequence goes on along the minus strand of NC_084799.1, from coordinate 19,370,191 downwards.
TATCAAATGTAAGAACCGGTACGATAATTTCAGTTTGAGTAGCTTTTATATATATTTATCAATTTTATTAGTTTTTGGTTACATTATAATCTCAAATTTTTTTTTCTTCGTCTATAGTTTCTGGGCATCCACTCAGAAATGGTTTTTTTTATAATGAAATTTAATTTTAGTTGTAATCTGTTTTTCTTAACATATGGAATTAATGTTTTTGAAGAGGTTTTGCTTGAATTCTCAGGCTTGGAAGCTCAATAAGCTATTCAAGTGGTCTTTCAAATGGTAATTTTCTATCAAAGACCATTAATGATATCTTCTCATTTATGTATTCATGGGATGCTATACAAGTGTTTGACAATTAAAAAAAATCTATACTGCAGAAATCTTGGCGGAAATTCATTGCAGGAATTTGTCTTCATCATCATTCAAGGGCCATAATGCACTTCCGTGGACAATTCGAGGCGCTATGACACTTCGTTCCACAATGGTTAGTTTGGCAAATAAGAAGTGTACAATTAATTGGATATTGATGAAGAATTGTTATACAATAGTCTACTGTCTTGAAATCTCGATCAAATTTTGTTTCAGTGCTGCAATCTATTTAGCATCATTTTTGTTTTTGGTTTAGGCTGCTGAGTTAGCAATTTTCTGGAACGACACTAGGTTGGTAGCAACACAAGCAAAAGCTGCTCCCACACAAGGACGAAAAACGGTGTGATGTCTATACCCAATTGTTTACACTTTTACTGAATCTTGTGGAGACCTTCTTGTTTATTTGAATAAATTTAATATGAATTTGAATTTAATCAATCATTCACTTTGGATCCCATTTGTGAAAGAAAGATCCACCCACAAGTGTGGTTTGGGATTTTCACTAGTGAATATGCAGGCACTCTGGAAATATTATAGTTACAGTAAAACAATGGCATTCAACATGCATATGCTGCTATCTTTGCAGGGACTTAAAGTAGCCATGTTCAGTCCTGGGTTTGTTTATGAGCCATATGGTCCTCGTGAAGCAATCTCTTTTTGGCGGAGGTTAGTTATCTTTGTAAGTGAGTTAGAGTGGTTTTGGGGATAATGTCTTCTTATTAATTTTCATTTCAGTAAATTGGAGTTATAACAAGGTGATGGGGGCAAAAGTGCTTAGTTTCATTGATGTTATTTAAAAAAATTGTATTCTTTTGGAGATGTGATTGTACTATCAAAAATTTCATTGCAATCATTTAAATTTGATTTTTCTGGTGGACACAGATAGATATGCGTACATCCACTTTGGTCTGGCATGTTCAAAATGGACATATCAGAGTATCCCCAAATGTCTTTGTTAAGACTACCTAGTTACTTTTGGCATACTATAGATAGCTCATCATTCCTACTTATGTAACGACCACATTTCCTAATACAGTCCACTTATCTAATCTTTTAATGTATGCTGCTCAGATGGTTTACAAGAACTGGTTGGAGAAGAACGAAAGATGATATGATTTTAGAGGTGAGGTTATTTTAAAGCATTGTAGAAACTGTTTTGTATTGTTTTTGGCTTTATTATTGTTGCTTACATTTGGCTTTCCTTCTTCATTTCCTCTTGCGGGGTTTTCCACTCAAACAGCTGCTGGTTTACTCAGTTCTTGTAAAAATAAAATTATTGTTCTACTTAAAATTATTGTTCTACTTTCTAATAAAATTTAGTCCTTATTGTTTGGTGCAACGCCTGATCCTTTTTTTTTTATGTTTATTAAAGTATTTTGGTAATGTGTCATGTGGACTGAAGAACATATAAGTTAAAATGCAACTTTTGATACGGCATTGGAGTCCTTATATTCATGGGATGTTTCTGTTATTCATTTTTCAGTTGAAAAATGCATATGCCATTGCCAAATTAAGAAAAACTGGATACTCTAAGCAGAAATTCTACAAAGAGGCGGTAGAGTTATACAAAGAGGTTTGGATTATTGTTATTATTATATTTCCTTTGCCTTGTTATGCTGTGTGTGCTTAGGTTGAACTTCTTTGGCAAATGTTTAGTCTTTCAGAGTTTAGTAAAAAAATTCTTTCTATTTCAAGAAGTTTATTTCATAGTCCTGAACATAATTGAAAGAACTCTCTTACATGTAACTTGCATGCACTGATATTTGGAACATAACATGACATTGAATTGCATGATATAGATGAGGAATTTCATGAAGCCAATGAACGATATTCTGATATACAAATTAATTTTAGCTCTAAATCAAACTCACCTACCATCCATCAGAGTAAGATACATAATCTTGTGACCTGGAATTTCACTGCGAAGATAAATAATTTGACATGAAGATTGCCTGTTGTTAAATTAGAGGTTGGCCTCTAATTGTTGTTGATAGTGTAATAGAAATTTATTACCTTTCTAGCTTTTCTTCCATTCTACCCTTTTTAGTTTTGTTTAGTCGTTATCTAATGGCTTTATATTGATTTATCTCCCTTTTTTCCAGATCAATACTCTAATATCAAATGGAGACAAAAATTCACTTAGAAAGGCAGTTACAGAGAGGATGTACTCAGTATGCTTTCCTTCTTTCTTCTTTTTCCTTTCTATATAGTCTCTGCCATTAAAAATTAGGATATTCCTTTCAGTATCAGCACACTGATGTAATTTTAACTTCACCTTTTCCTGAGACATACTTTTCTGTCTTTTCAGACACTAAAGAATGAAATCAAACAAAGAGAATCCATATGGAGTGAGGTCCACTGGGAGCTGATTCAACCTATTGTCAAAATCCGAACTCTTCGAGCTAGACTGGCAAGTTTTTCTTTTGCATTTAAAGAAAAATTCACACGATTTTTTTTTTTTAAAAATTAGACCATATCAGTTTTAAAAATTAAAAATTAAAAAGGATTTGTAAATATCACTGTGGTTGGAGAGGGTCCTTAATTTCCTGTTTAGACTGTAGATTAAGAGTGGTGAGTGGATAGGATTGGAGGTGTTTCTGCTTGTTTCAATGGTAATAATAAATTGCTTGCTGCTTTATGATTCCACTGAAAGTTAGCTACTTTTTCTCCTACTTAGTAATAGAGAGATATAAAATCATTAACTATATTGTGAATGTCCAATTTAAATTAGTGAAGTTGGGAGTATGATACAATTTTAGTTTCTCATTGAGTTTGGTTACTGCTCATCCATCATGTTCTTGATGGGTTCATTGTAGGATATTATGCAAAAGGGGATAAAAGGATGAAGTGTAAAGCTTCTTAAAGTTAATTTAAGCCTTAATACTTATCTTTTATTTATTTATTCAACTTTATTTATTATTATTACTATTTTGTAGATTGGAGTTGATCGAAATGACACCAATAAGGTGTTTATACAGCTTACACTCGAGTTTTTATCAAAGCAGGTAAACTGGTGGGGGTCGGATTGTTTCATTCTCTATATGTTATGCTTTTATTTTTGAGTAAATTCAATTCTTGAGAACTCTGCAACATTTTGTTTTTACAGAAGTTTGAAGCTTATGATTCAAATGGTAATGTAGTTGCTGGAGATAAATCTAAAGAGGTATAATTCGTTTAATTTCTGTCATTCTCTTATATTGGGCATTACTTGAATAAGCTTTTCTAGGAGGGTTTCATCACAAGTGGTTTATACTTTTCTTGAATTTTCAACTCACCATTTGTGACAATAACCTCAATAGATATCCTTAGTTTAGTTTGGTTCCAATAGATTCTAGTTACAAGTAAAATTTATGATACTTCAATTTTAAGTTCCTTCTGTGCTCATTGATTCTTACCAATCTCCATAGGTTCTGGTTAAAGATATCTGGGTATTTGAGAAATCCCTCTTTCATCCTGGTTCTTATTGGCGTCTTTGTGGGCGGATATCGCTGTAAGCAAGCTGGTGTATCATGCTAATGACAAATAAATTCTTGTACCCAATTTTGTAAGCTGCAGATATTAATAAACTTTCTTATGATTCAAACTTGGTTATATGATTTGATATTTATTTATTTATTTACCTGAATGAGAAATATAACATTTATGGCGGCTATTAGGGACATCGTAAACAATCCTGAAGTAGAATGTTTCTTTCTTTTATGTAATCTGTTGGCCACTGAGATCTCATAAAAAAAAATCAACTCTTTTTGGGTACCATTCCTCCAAGAAATGCATTCCACATTCCATCAAGCAATGACCAATGAACCTTTATTAGTTTATTTTGTTTCTTTTGCAAGAAAGAATGAAGTTGCTTACACGTTTCAATTTACTTCTTTATTGAAAATGGTATCCAAGTATGCTCAAAATTCATCCGAAGTTATCCTGATTCGTTCAATTCTCATTTGAATAACATGCCGTATGATTATTTTACAAAAAAGAACACAGCAAATGGATGAAAAGGAAACCCAACCTCATGGCATATGCAACAGACTTTTCAACTTCATGATGAAAAGTCTAGCTTTACAAGCCATTAAGAGGGTCACTTTGGGCCATCCATCACCATCTGATGCTGCTACTCATGATAGAAATGGCACTAAAAGCGACCAAATAATTGAAGAAACTTTAGGCAAAACCAGAGCTTCAAGGGCCAGGTTTATGTTAGAGAACAACAATACAAAAGACCCAGACCAGAAACTCAAATCAATTCAAGGTGAGCTGAAGAACAAGTTCGAGTCGAGCGCTGTGGATGAGATACCAGAAGAAGAAAGAGAAGCAGCACCTCAACAAAAAAAGGCCCCAAAGAAAATGGTTAGTATAAATGACAGAGTCGAGGATATACACAAAATTGTGAAGAAAAGAATGAAGAGCAAATCATTTGATAAGTATAACTCGTTTGACAATGGAGAAGATGATGAGGTAAAGCCTTTGAAGTCAATTCTGAAGGTGGGCTCGCAGAGGTTCTAAAACTAAAACAGTTGATATATTTACAAGTGATCATCCTGACCTTTCTTTTATTTATTTTTGTTCAATCGTGTGTTAAATGTTGCTCATGGTTGAGCTACATGTACATAAATTTATGGTGACAATAACTTGTGCAGTAACGTCTAAAATGTTGAATGTACAAATAAATTCTCATGCTAACCTGAATTTTCAAGTACTGATTTATGTGTAAAGCAATACCAAAGTTTCTAAAATGTTGAATGTACAAATAAATTCTCATGCTAACCTGAATTTCCAAGTACTGATTTATGTGTAAAGCAATGCCAAAGTTTCTAAAACTATTATAAATACATATAACCATTACATATCATTGAGAATTTTACTACAATCACGCAGTTGAGGGATTTAGACCATCCATTAGAGTGAGTGAAACCATTGGAAATTTAGTACTATACAATCATAACATTTCAATAATCCAATTCATCAAATAAAAATTATGTTAATGGTGTCTTCATTGGTTGTCCACATGAGAAATAGAGAGCTAGAAACTTTTGAGTTAAAATATATATACATGAAGAAACAAAGGTGGGGAATATGTACAAGTTACATTATGCCTTGGAAATGCTTTGAAGGCTAAGATTTCTCTGCAAGCAAAGGTAACAGAGATATTATCGGACAAGACTGACACTACTACTGATTGACTGTGAGAAAGCCTTAAAAGTTATATATAAATGAAATTTCTCTTCTAAGTCAAGGCACCAGTGGATATCTTTTTTTTACAGCAAGTCTTAAACACGAAACTAACTACTACTCATCACTAAGTTATGCTCTTCTGACATGTTCAGTAAAAACAAATACCAACTTAATCTACCAAATGTGGCTCTATGTAAATATCGACTTAAAACTAGATAACATCTTCAATCTAATTTAATTCTTTATCTACATTTATTCTTTTATTGCTTTTAGATAGAGCTAGGTAATGTCATTATTAAAGCAAAGGTTTCTTGCAGGATCTCTTTTCCATTGCTTCTTAACTCAGAGTATACCTTCAAATAACATTATATATACCACTACAACTGTGGTTTTTTCTTTCCATACATAAAGGAGTTTGTCTATAGTATTCTTCTTCTTTTGGATCGATCTCATTCACTCAGATCCCAAACAGTTTCTTTTTGACCCCAAAAAAGAGAAACAAATGAATGAGAGACAATACCAATTCATACCATTTGGTATTTGCCAGAGGTTGTTCGAGTTGATGATGAAGCTTTTAGCCGCACAAGCTTTTAAAACGGTGACTTTGGGCCAACCAAGGAATAGTAGTTCAGACAAGGCAAGCGCTATAAGTGAATGAACATGGAAGTTTTAGGAGCCATTAATGGTTGAAACAGTTCAAGCCCTTTCGTCCCAGCACCAACTACTTCTGTATATGATAGATTATTATAGTTATAGACATATCATCATGATATGTATAGATGGAGAAATGAAGCTAGCTAGCTAAATGACCTCATTTCTCTTTGTTGCATTATAAGTATTTTGAATAATTAGTCAATTTAGTGTAATTTTTCACCCTCACTTTTAAATTTGTCTTCAAATATTCCTCTGGGTAACTAATTCTCTTAATATAAATTTGTCTCAAAACTCCTTATCTAGGGATGGCAAAATAGGGCGGGGCGGGGCAGGACATCTTTGCCCCGGTAGAAACGGAGCGGGGCAGCCCCGACCCGCTAGGAATTTAAACGGAGCGGGGCAGACCCGCCCTATTTACATTCCTATCTATCATAAAATATCACATACATAATAAAATTATTTTAGTTTTACCCATAAAGTTTTGTTTTTGTTATAAATTTGACCATACACTTGATTTTATTATTATTCATTTGTTACATATATATTTTAAAAAAAGTTATTCATCTTTTACCCCATATTTAATAGAAATTGATTACGTGAATTTTTTGTTGGCTTATATAATTGATTAAATAATTAAAAAAATTATTAAAGACAAATTATTTTTAATAGTGTATCTGTCAACTATAAGTATTAAGTAAAATATAAAAATTGGAAAGAAAAAAAAATACACTAAAAGAATTTCAAATTTATATTTTTGGGTTATTCACTTATTTTTTATTAATAAAACTAAATGAAAGCTTCTTAAAATATTTATATATGCCACAGAAATGTAAGTATTATATATAAGTAAATAATTGATGAAAATAGAGCTAAAATTTATTTTGGAGAAAACTCAAGGAATTCACAAATTTTTATATTATTTATCAATTTAATTTTTTTAAGGTAAATTATTTATTAAATAACTAATAAAATTGTGATTAATTTAAAATATTTCATGTAGTTAATTTCTAATTAAACTACATGCTCATTAATTAGTTCCCTTATTTAGGTTCTGATAACACTTTCATAAAAATAAACAATACAAAGAATATGACTAAAATCTCTCAAAGAACATGTTATCAAAATTAACAAATATTAAACTAGATGATATAATCTGTTCAAAACAAGACTTTATTTTGGTGAAGAGCATGCTACAAAATCCAATATTCCAATATGATATAAATGTTGAGAATATCAAGAGTGAAGAGAATCTAGATGAGAAACTAAGAGGGTGTTTGACACCTTAACTAAAAAACAGTTTTTTGTTTTTAAAAGCTAAAAATTGTTTTTTGAAAACAAGTTAGGGTGTTTGGCATTGTTTTCAGAAAACAATTTTTAAAAACAAAGTTACAAAAAACAGAAAATTTTGAGAAAAACAAAAATTTGTTTTCTGTTGTTCTCAAAAAATTTTTGTCTATCTTTTTTTTTTCTCATATAATTTATTTATTTATTATTATCTAACATCATTTATTGTCACATAATTTTCCCTGTCATTAGTTTCTCTCTTCAGTTTCTCTCACATCACTTTCTCTCTCATCACTTAATATATCCTCATTTTATCTCTCATCATTTTTTATCTCTCGTCATTTCCTCTCTCTACTTTCTTCATTTTCTTTCTCATCACATTCTCTCTCATTTTTTCTTGGATCAATTTCTCTATTCTCAATTTCTATTTCTTCAAATTTTCTCTCCTTACTTTCTTACTTCTTATTTTTCATCATTTTTTTCAAATTATTTTATCTCATTTTTTTTTTTGAAAGAAAGGAAGAGATTTATTCAATCAAACTAAACCAACCAGTACACACTGCAAAAAGCAGCTACCAAACAGTTACAAGTTGTTTAAAGACAACATTACAATTTTTTCTTTAGCATTCAGCTTTGAATTATAAAGTTGAGCTCTAATTTGGACAATTTTCTTCACTTGGTCACAAATAGAACCAACCGAGCCACAAATATTTTCAAATACGCACCGATTCCTATTACACCAGATCAGATAGATCACTGCAGCAACTGTGACCACATTCAGCTCCTCAACAAGGTCTTTCAAAGGCTTCGGGTCCATATTTTGCAAATCAGCCAAGCTCTTCAGCCAAACCAACCAACCAAACCAACTCATAATCTCATCTATAACTTTCCTTGAAAAGGTACAGCAAAAGAAAAGATGAGAGTGTGATTCAACATCAAGCTCACAAACCGGACAAAGAAGGGAGTCTATAGGCATAATCTTCCCAATTAAATCTCTAGTCAAGAGATGACAGTTTATAGCTTGCCAGAAAATAAATCTGTGCTTCGGGACTGTGCATCTATGCCAAACCATCTTATGGTACTTAACTTTTTCATGACTTATAAGAGAGAGATAGAATTTTTTCACCTTGAATCTTCCTGACGAACCAGCCTCCAAAAGAGCTTGTTTATCAATGCAACCTCTAAGCTTTAACATCTTTTTGAAATACCAACTTGCATCCGAAATTGGAGTTACAAACCAGAAGTCCACATTCTTCATATAGATAACATTAACCCAACGAACCCACAAGCTATCTTGTTTAGTTGAAACAGCCCAAATGTACTTAGACATCATTGCAATTTTCCACTTCTTTCCTTCTCGAAAGCCCAAACCACCATGGTCCTTTGGCAAGCAAACATGCTCCCAAGAACAAAAGTGAAGTTTACTTCTATTCCCATTACAACCCCAAAGAAAATCTCGACACATTTTATCTATAAGCGTAGTGATTTTCTGAGGAAGAATGAAGATTCCCATCCAATAGTTTCGGATACCCAGCAAAATAGAATGAATGAGTTGACACCGTCCAGCAAAAGACAGGTGCCGAGAAGACCAACCATGCAAATTCTTTCGAAACTTGCTAAGAATTCCTTCACAATCCGAAGCTTTCTATTTGGTTGGACGAAGATTGACTCCCAAATACTTCAAGGGGAAAGACCCTTCGGCAATCTTTGAAAGTCTAAGCAAATCATATTTTGTTTCATTTTTGATTCCACCAAAGTAAATTGAAGATTTGGAAGCATTGGCTGATAACCCTGTGGCAGCACCAAACTCATCAAAAGCCTCAAGTACAAGCTTCAAAGAGGTACCATTTCCTTTACAAAAAAGGATAAGGTCATCCGCAAAACACAGATTAACAAGGTTGAGAGATTTGCACATTGGATGAAACCCGAAGCCCTTAGAGAGAGAGGCTTGAGAGAGCAACCTAGTTAGATACTCCATCACCAACACAAATAATAAAGGAGAGATGGGGTCGCCTTGACGAAGGCCCTTCTCGCCCTTGAACGAGCCATGGACTCTACCATTGAGCATCAACGTGTATGACGTGCCTCGAAGGCAAACCATGATCCAATTGATAAACTTTGTTGGAAAACAGAGACCATGAAGAATGTCTTCAACAAAATCCCAATCAACCGTATCATAAGCCTTGCTCAAATCCACTTTTATAAGGCACCTAGCTGAAATATTCTTCCTCGTATAGCCTTTAAGCAAATCCTGAAAGATCAAGATGTTGTGGGCTAGAAGTCTATTTTTGATGAAAACCCCATGATTATCATGAACCAAGCAAGGAAGCACCTCACTTAATCTGGAGCAGATCATTTTCGAAATACACTTGTACAAAGTGTTGCAACAGGCAATAGGCCTATAGTCAATAGCCGTGGAAGGAGAATCAATCTTTGGAATCAAAGAAATCACCGTTTTGTTGAGCTCATTCGGAATTAGCCCCCCTTTGAAAAAATCTAAGATTGCATCAGCTATTTCATTACCAATCTCAGACCAAAGCCCTTTGAAAAAACCTGCTCCATAGCCATCTGGGCCTGGACTTTTAACCGAAGGAATGCTGAACAAAGCATCTCGAACATCTTTCCTCGAGAAAGGTCTTACAAGCTGAAGTTGTTGCTTCAGATTGAGCCTTTTGCCAAGCTTTAGACAATCCATGTTCAATGTTTTCGTAGCTGAGCTCTTGCTGCCCATGAACTTCCTGAAATGACTTAGAAAGTGGTTAACAACCAGATCATAAGAATCAATTATCTGCCCATTCTCCACAAAGGTTGTAATTCTATTTTGATCTTTTCTTTTCTTGAGGTTAGCATGAAAGAATTTTGAGTTTTCATCACCATATTTGAGCCAGGTGATTTTACTAGTTTGTTGTAAATAACTAGCATACCGTTTGTTGACCATTTCAAAGTGCCTTTGAGCCTCTTTTTCAGCCATAATAAGACTCCCATCAGTAGGATTTGCTGCTGAGTAATTTTGAGCCATAATAAATTGATCTTTAGCAAGTTGAAACTCCATGGGTATGACCCCGAGCTCCCTCCTGTTAAACTTTTTCAAGCAATGTTTAAGTCTATTCAGCTTGCCCATAATGACATTCAGCCCTCTACCAATGATAGGCCTAGCCCAACAATTAAGAACCGTTGACTTGTACTGATCATGTTCCTGCCAATAATTGAAATATCGAAAAGGTTTTATACCAGCAACATCTATCTTCACCTTCTTAACAACACAATAACAGTGATCCGAACAAGTATCCAAAGTCATCATCGCTTCAGTATCCGGGAAACAATCAACCCAACTCTCATTTTTGAAGATCCTATCAAGTTTAGAGTAGATCCTAGCCCCTTGGTCATGTTTATTAGACCAAGTAAACTGGGACCCAGTGCATTTCATCGCATCCACTTGGCCCAGAGCAAGCCACTTCTGCGCATCTTCAGAATCATTTTGAGTTACCCGTTTACCACCTATTCGGTCATCACCAGCAAACATTGCATTGAAATCTCCAAGGACGAGCCACGGTTGGTGAACACTTCTGAGACTAGTCAAACCATCCCAAAGCACCTTCCTTTCAGTTATGGTATTCCTACCATACACTGCAGTAACAAAAAAAACAGAGCTCAAACCAGTAACATTGACCCTACAATGGATAAATTGCGGGTCTTCTTTTATTATCTCGACTTTAACAAACGATTTTTGCCAAATCAACAATATCCTCCCCTCTATAGTAGAACTAGAATAAAAATCCCAATTTGGGAAGTTATTCAACATCATCTCACTCACTTTGTTACCACAAACTTTGGTCTCCAAGAGAGCCCCAAAACCCACCTTATTCAATCTACAAAGATCCAAAATAGATCTTTGTTTATTGACTTTGTTCATTCCTCTAACGTTCCAACTCAATACGTTGCACCACTCCATTAACAATAACATCAGAAAATTTAGTGCCATTCCCAACCGCTTGCTCTTGAAGAGCATCATAAGGATTACTTGTGGAAGCCACAACAACCACTCCTTTTGCAATTTTGGCCCCTGTCCTCTTTGGAGTAATCCAAACCCCTTCAATATCCCCTTTTTTAGCATCAATATGCTCCAAAACAGTTTTCTGCTTCAAAACATTATCCTCTTGCTGCACATGAACCTGTGTCTGGTTTGTAATCTCCATAGAGGGAACAACTAAGTTAGTAGCCTCCTTCCCTGCTGTCTCATCATTACCCTTTAGCACTCCAGGATCAATCTTGCTTTCATCATTAACTAAATCAGCAGTCACTGTCTCTTTACCTTTTGCTGGTTTGGATTTCCTAACCCAAGTCCCACCCTTCTCTTTAGCACAGTTACTCACATTATGTCCAAGCATATCACACGCAACACATTTGGTTGGGAGCCACTCATACTCCACCATTTGTTCCACCAATTGATCCCTTTCGTTAATGAAATTAACAAACAGAGGCGGCTTATCTGAAATTTCAACATCAACCAAAACTCTAGCAAATTTAACCATCGATCGATCTCGAGTGACCTTATCGATCATTATAAGCTTGCCAATAGTACTAACAATAGCACTAAGGCTATTTCTACCCCAGTATTGAAGGCCCAAACCGTTCAAAAGAATCCAAATGGGGACCGATCGAACCATTCGGGCTGTATCCATATCACTTGTCCATGGTCGCACCACAACCGACTTCTTGTCAAAGTGGATCACTCCCGTTTCAAGAACCAAGTCTCTTGTTGCTTCATCACGGAAGCTAACCAACGTTAGGCCAGAATGCATTCGAACAATCCGGTCTACCCCCAAATTCCCCCAAATTCTTTTGATAAAACCTTCGAAAAATCTAAACGGAGGGTTCGCACCCAGAACAACACAAACTACCGAGCTTTGCCAGAAAGATGCTTCAACAGCAACTTCATCAGTATCAATTTTTGCAATCAATTGATCCCCATGCTTCATTGGTTCAGTAAAATCAAGCTTGGTAGAAGGGGTACACACCTGATTAGCCTTGAATTTACTCCATAAATCCTTGGCTGAGTTGTAGAAATTAGAGCCCTCCACCGTCCCCTTGTTCTGAGATTCCACACCTTCAACTTCCTCTGCCCAAAGTTTCCCTCCAGCAACCAACTCTGTAACCATCTCATTTGTCTCGACATCAAGCTGGGTCTGAGAATCGTGGAAGATCTCAGTCGGAGTCGATGTTTCCACCGGTGCCTGGATTGAAGGGACCTCTTGTGCCATTGCTACCGTCGATACCCGCCCGATGACCTTCAGATCTAGCTTCTGAAACTCCTTCTTCTTCCGCCCCGTGGAGAGAGAAGAGAGAGAGTCGCACGCTTACGTTTATCTTTTCAAGCCTCTTAAATTATTTTATCTCATTATTTATTACAAACTTTTAAAATATTTTTCTCTTTGTAAATATATTTGTTAATATTTTATTTAAGATTTGAAAAAAATAAAACTAAAAAATTATTTTTAGAAAACATTAACCAAACACATTTTGTTTTTTGAAAACTACAAAAACAGTTTTTTGTTCTCATTTCTGAGAACACAACTTTGAAAACAAAAACATAAAATAATGCCAAACAAGCCCTAATATTTGTTTTTCTTTTAAAAAAACAATTATTTTTATTTGATTAATAAAATAGACAATACAAAGAATGTGTACTAAAATCTTTCGAAGAACATGTTCTCAAAATTAACAAATATTAAACTACATGATAATGTTCATAAAGCAAGACTTTATTTTGGTGAAGAGCAAGCAATAAAATCCAATATTCCAATATGATAAATGTGAGGATATCAAGAATCTAGATGAGAAACTAACATATTTTTTTTAAGAAATATTTATTTGATTTTAGGGTAGTTATTAATTTTGAATTCCTTTCCAATTCTCTTGCACTCTCAATATATAGAAACTTTATTCATAAAAATATACCTAAATTAAAATTACATTTTTTTGAAAGAAAATTAAAATTACACTACTCTTCTAAATAAATTAGATGTAACGTCCCAAATTCAAATATTTTTTTTTATTCAAAATAATGTAAAAACAATGTTTAAAATATAATAAAGTTAGATTTATGATGAAAAAAAAAACCCATAATAATAACAATATAATAACCGTATGAATAGAAAACAATGGGTTATACTATTTTAAGTCTTTTCTATTTTTATTTGATACCAAATTGTATCTTTAATTTTAAACAATTACAAACAAGATTCTTTGTGTTTATAAATTATTAAAAAAAATATCCTTAACTAAAATTGAAATAAAAATAAATTAAAAAATAGTTTAGATTTCCTTGATATTTTATGTGACAATTGATTTTGTGGGAGGAGAAAGAAAAAAACAAAAAAGAAATAGTCTAACTTGTTGGGTTGAGTTATTAATTTACAAAACAGTTTATATCTTTTTGTACTCTGAATCCTATTTCATTACAATGTGTTTTAATAAATTATTTTTTATACAATATGTTTTATAAAATTGTTTAAATAGACTCTTAAATCCAGTTTTAATGAAGAAGAAATTGAATATGACAACACAGTTGTTAGACAGAATGATTGTATTTGGTGAATTATTTGTGATTTTAGTTAAAAAAAACTTTCACCAAAATCAGGTTTTTGAGTCTATTTGAACCATTTTACAAAATATAAGATCTTAAAAATAATTTATCAAAATACAAAATCCAAACAAGTAATGGAACAAAACACGTCAACATGATCCAAAAGGTATAAACTCTTTACAAAATATATATTTTCTTATTTGAAATATATAGTCGAAATTAATATTAAAAAAAACCCAAAATTAAATAATTACAGTATATTATAATTAAATAGTTATATTTGATGGACATAAGATTATTAATAATCTTATATAGGGCGTGTGTAATTGCATATTCTAATAATTACACTATTATTTTATTTTTTTTGTGAGGAATAACTTTATTATTATGGAGATTGAAATGATAAAGTGTACAAACTGGAGGAGGATAATCCTCTACCCAATATCAACTCTTCGTCTAGCCAAAAAGCATGTAAAAATGCTCTCGAAAATTTAGACAAAGAAGTTCACGTGAGGTAATCAAACATAACTGTTTTAAAACAACTACAAAATGGATTTAAACGGAAGACAACAGAAAAAGTAATCTCAATCAACTGCCCTTGATAATACCAATGCTTCAATTTGGAGGTAATTACACAATTATTTAACATACAATACAAGTTGTGATTGGATGTAAGTGATAATTACTTATAAATTCATAGTGTGATGTTTGATAAAATAGTTAATAATTACATATAAAAAAGAATATTATACAATAAATATTATTTAAAATTGATAATATTTAGTAATTACACCCAATTTTCAAAGGGTGAAGAAAATTAATAAGTGTGGTAGTCACAAATATGCAAACTCACGTAATTACTCAGAATTTACAAAGAGAAATTATAAGAAATGGCCCAAAATAAAGCCATCAAGAAGCTAATGTCTTTATTTTTAAAATTGTAGATAAATGACCCTTTTACATTGTTGATTATCTAAATTGCCCCTTTTTATAATTTATTTATTTATTTAGGATTGTATGACTTTAATATAGTAGTATATGTATATTAGTTTTGTTTAATTAGTTTTTATTTTAAAGTTATATTTATTTTTTAAGTTTTTTATAGGTTGTTGGTATATTATTTTCCAATTAATGTATATGTTTTTTGTGGTATGGTATATAATTTTTTTTTTTGTGATATTTAATTTCTATTTTATTATACATAGTGGTAGTATATAAATTTGTATCATGGTATATACATTTTAATGGTAGTATATAACTTTGTTAGCATAGTATATACATTTTTGAGTAATAATTTTATAAGTTTTGATGGTATATTATTTTTCAACTCAGTATATATATTTTGTGGTATGGTATATCATTCAACAACCCATAAAAAACGAAAAAAAATCAAAATAGCTTTAAAATAAAAACTAATTAAACAAAACTAATATACATATACTATAATATTAAAATATTTAGAATAAAATAGTAATTTGTTAAAGGGTGTATTTGGTAATATGTGATATTAAATAGATGATTAGGCTATTTTACTACAAAATTAAAAACATGGACATTTACTTACTTTCACACAACATTAAGGGTCATTTTGCATCATGCCCCAATTTACAAACTCACTTATTCTTAAATACATCTTAACAAAGAATCATTAATATAGCCCATACAAAATGAGTCCAATGGACACCTAAAAAATTATGTTTATGGATGCTAATTATATAATATAATATTGATTAATGCGCATATTAATATTAATAAACAGTAAATTATTATATTTTATATATAGTGTTTGGGTCACTAACAAAAGGTCAAAATGGGTGTTGCTCATTTCTCTGCCTCTGGCTCTGTCTCCAGTGATATTATGTATTCTTCTACATTGCTATCAAAGTCATCAATAAAAGCCTCTCTTGTGTTCAGTCTCACCAACCAAGTCTTTCAGACCCATCTCCCAAAATCCACTAACAAAACCTTCCATTCTTCACAACCTCTGCTTCTCAAGTCTGGGAAAGTTAGAGCAATGGAGACCCAAGAAGGAGTTTCCTCGTTGGATTTTCATGGGATTGATCAGAAACTTGTTGACAAAATGATATACGACGCTCTTGTTTGGAGCTCACTTCATGGGCTTGTTGTCGGTGACAAATCTGTTCAGGTTTGTCGTCTCTCTCTCTTTTCTTTTTGATTTTCAACCTTTGATTGCTCGTGGAGATTCATGAAATTAGATTGTGAGTGTTTCCCTTATTTGAAAGTTGATCAACCTTAGCATATAATTTAACAAAATCATATCTTTTGACTTTTTTTGTATTTTTGAGAGAGGCTCGTTCAAGAAAATGATATTGTCAATATTTAGTTATTACTTAAAGCTAGTTGTTTGTTTTTTGGAACCATTTTTCTTATTATCATGTATTAAAGCTACGATTTTTGCTTGTAAAATGTCGATATGATAATGAATCAGATTTGTAGACAAGCATATGTATATCATTTTCAGTTATCGTGAAATTTTATGCAATGCATTGACTTGTAAGTATAAACTTGATTTTGATGTTGGGTCCTTATCTTGTGCAAGGACAGAGATCAGGAAAAGTACCTGGTGTTGGCATGGTTCATGCCCCGTTTGCTTTATTGCCCATGCCATTCCCAGAAACTCACTGGAAACAAGCATGTGAGGTAGCTCCAATTTTTAATGAGCTCGTAGATAGAGTGAGTTTGGAAGCAAAATTTCTGCAAGACTCACTATCCAGGTTCTCTCATTCACCGAGTCTCATGTGTATTCATTTATTATTATCTTTATTCAAGATTGTGTTAATTTTGTAATAGGCGTTTTGCATTTGTAGTAGCTCTTTTATATAAACCGCTAAGCTAAGCTAAGCTTACTTCGCTTCTTGAAGTAGGAAATATTTGTCAGTTGATATTAACATTATCATGTTAATCAAATCGCAGAACTAAGAAAGCGGACGCCTTTACGTCGAGACTTCTAGATATTCACTCGAAGATGCTTGAGATCAACAAGAAAGAGGTAATTGTATTTTTAGTAAACTGTTGAAATCTGAAATGCACCTAAGACTTGTTGGGGATTTAGTTGATTGTGTTTGGGTTTCATGGTCATTTTGTTTTGGTCTATGTGCAATGCTGTTGTTCCAGTTAGTTGCAAGAATATATTTTTTTAAGGTACAGTGATGGAATTCATCCGAGAATTATGTGGCTTCTGAATTGTGCAGATTTGTTCATTTTATTTGTCTCATCTCGGGTTCCTTGAGGTGGTTCATCAGTTGAACATGAAAATTTTGTAACCTTTTTAAATCACTTACACAGGAAATACGTTTGGGTTTACATCGATCAGATTATATGCTTGATGAACAGACTAAATTTCTCCTCCAAATAGAGATGAACACGATTTCCTCTTCATTTGCTGGTCTTAGTAGTCTTGTCAGTGACCTTCACAGGTGAAGTAGCATTTAGGATTAGGAGAGCTCTTAAAGGCTATCATTTAGTTGGTGGTTTGGTATTTCTAATTATTATGTGTTCATCTTCCAGGAGTTTACTTGATAATTATGGAAAGCTTCTTAACTTAGACTCCAAAAGAGTTCCTGGTAACACTTCTGTTAGTCAGTTTGCAAATGTATTGGCCAAAGCTTGGACCGAGTATAACAACCCCAGGTTAGATTTGATAAATGCTTGTCTTCCTTATTTTTATTTTTTTGGTTGTAGCTTTTACTGAAGTTTGTATGGAAAGTTAATTCCAGAGGTGGTTTGTTTCCCCAGGTCCGCAGTTATGGTTGTGGTCCAAGCAGATGAACGTAACATGTATGACCAACATTGGCTTTCTTCAGTGTTGAAAGAAAGATATCCTTTTCTATTACAAGCTCATGTCTATGTACCAGTAGTATTTGTAAGATAAGATACAATTTTGTAAAAATAAATGTATGGGGTATAAGATTGATACTGGTAGATACTGTAGTGCATGCCCAATTTATTCTTCTTTAACAGGAAGAGAAATGGATTGGTGAGTTGAAGAGTGGGGGAAGGGAAATAACACTTCTATGCTTCAAAGTTATAAAAAAAAAAGATTTTTTCAATTCTTATTTTTTTTTAATTTTATTCTGGATGAGTTATTTTGTCGAGCTTATTAGTGGAAGGGTATGTTCCTCAACTTTACGACACACATAATATTACAAGTATTCGGAAAACTTTGGCTGAAATTGATGCAGAAGGGGAACTTCAAGCTGATGGGTCACTGATCGTGTATGTGGCCTTGACTATGGAAAATTAATGTCTTCGCTATGAATGTTTAGACTACCTCTGTTATTTCTGACTTCAATGTTGTTTTTTCCCCCTCTTCTTCTTCTTTTACTATTTTTTTGTATATCAGAGATGGCCAAGCAATTTCAGTCATATATTTCAGAGCAGGGTATGCACCCACTGACTATCCATCTGAATCAGTAAGCAATTTTCAATTTAATTTTTATTTCATGGACACATGCCTTGCTTATTTTACCAAAAGAACTTTTGTTGTATCATACAAATGCTTTTTCTTTCAGTGTGAGTTCTTTGTCATAAATTGGCATCAGGATATGGTGTCTGCTAGCTCAAAATGTTGTTGTCTTATTTGTAGGAATGGAGCGCTAGGCTACTGATGGAGCAGTCATCTGCTGTCAAGTGTCCATCAATATCTTATCATTTAGTAGGTACCAAGAAGATTCAGCAAGAACTTGCAAAACCCAATGTGCTTGAGAGGTACATAGCTTTGGTTTATACTTTATACTGTCCTAGTAGTCAGAAAGTCATTACTTAATTGATACCAGTGGTAGCAACGAGCTGAAAAGATGATTAAATGTCTTAAAGTATGAAACAAATTGAATGGTGTTTCAAATGGTAACAGAATATGTGACTTGTGGTTTTGAAGGCATTCATGCTCATAGCTCAATGAATTGATTTTTTATTTGTATATGTATATATTTATTTATATCATGTAATTTTTTTTATCCTTTTACATTCTTCTAGACATATGGTCTTAGAACGAGGGTCAAGAAACATGATGGAATGCTCACAAATTTAAATGTGATTGGGTCCTTTCTATCTGAGCCTGCCAGCTTATCTGCCATTTAGAAGATTTAGTAAATGATTCTGGTTTTCATGTTGAGCAGCTGAGGAGTATTTATATGTTCAGATCACTAAGCTACAAGCTTTCTGTGTTTTGTGAGAGCAGGTTTCTTGACAATAAAGAGGACATTGCCAAATTGAGAAAATGCTTTGCAGGTCTATGGAGTTTGGACGACTCAGATATCGTTAACAAAGCCATTGAAAGACCAGAATTGTTTGTGATGAAACCCCAAAGAGAAGGCGGAGGTACTAACTTTGCGTAGCCATTTTTTTAATTGAAGTCTTGTTTACTAATCAGTCATTGTTGAAATTCAGGAAATAATATATATGGCAATGATGTGAGGGAAGCGCTTAAAGCATTACAGAAGGAAGGAACTGAAGAAGATGCTGCTTACATCCTTATGCAGAGGATATTCCCTTCTGTCTTTTCCACATTTTTGCTGCGAGATGGCATTTGTCATAAAGATGATGCTATATCAGAGCTAGGCATATATGGTGCTTACTTGAGGTATATAACTAATGCTTTCAAGCAAATCACCAAATATATAGTATAAATATAAACAAAGATGATTCTCCTTGTACGAGATCATTGAATGAGAAAGACCAGATATATAATATAATTTCTTTTGCACAAAATCTCATTGCTATGCCATACATTTCAGTTGAGAATGTATTTATTTGATCTTATTGGATTGGAATATGATGCAGGAATAAGGAGAAGGTTATCATCAATGAGCAATGTGGTTATCTCATGCGAACAAAGATATCTTCATCAGATGAAGGTGGGGTTGCAGCAGGATTTGCAGTTTTGGATAGTTTATATTTGACTTGAGGAAGCCTTGCCATCATACTAGTTGCTGCCAGTTATTAATAAAAGAAAGCCAAAGAAATTCTGATCAACCATAAACACATCATTTGTTATGCTCATTGTACAATGTTGGAAATGAGAGTTAAACTGTCAAGAAATGTTGGATAAAGCAGAATGAGCTTCTTTACTGTTTTCTTTTCATGTCTTCTTCTTTCAAATGAACCTTTTTTGCAAATTCATGTATGTTAAATGAAGTTGTGATGATAAAATTGTTTGAGATGGAAAAGGGGAATCTCTAACGAAAAATAGCTTGTGAAGTCCAAGCCAAGCCACTTATGCTATTTATTTTGTTGTCCTTTTAATCAACACAACTTTCATATGTTTTATTTGTTAGTTTAAATGTTGATTTTTTTTGTCAGGTAAAATATAAACTGACATTGCAATGCATTACTGATAAAATTATAAACATATCTCATATTTTATAATAATGATGGAAAAATAAAATTAATTACAAGCATATTACTGATTTTTTTTTGGATGGGCTAAAATAAAAATAGCTCTAAATTTATATATAAAATTATAATTAAAAAAATTATTGGAGCTGTCCCAAATGAAAGCAAAAAGTAACAACCATGTAAGAACTAGTTCTTGTTCTATTTCATTTTTCAAGAAACTGTCACAATGTTAAACAGTTCCTAAAAAGAACCTTTAAAGAGTTGTTCATTTTTAATTTGCAAACAAAAGAATAATCACCATATAAGGTAACTCTTTTACTGAACAGTGAACATCGGCAACTTTTAACCTTTTTTTAGGTATGGTATGAATGCATTGAACATTGACAAATGAAATGTGCATAGGTAATCTCATTCTCTTCCATTGTAAAAAACTTTATTTAAATTTTTTTTGTGTATTAATATAGCTGGAATAAAATTAGGTAGTGTTTGGTCGAAGAAAATAGACATTAAAAAAAAAATGGAATAAAAAGTGGCTGGATTATGTTGTTTGGTTGACAAATAACAAAGTGAATAGTTTTTCAATGGTTGATTTAATGGAAATAGTATCGTAATGTTGAAAATAAAATGTGAGTAACCAATTACTATACTAGAAAAAAATGAAAAATGAAAATCAAGAATATATCTCTTCTATATGAAAAGTGCGTAAATAACATAAATTTTTAATTTTAATGATTTTTTTTTGTTAATTTTAATAAAATATTACAAATATTTGACGAAATATATCTTTAAAATTTATTAATTATATTAATATAAATTTAAATATTATAAAATATCATTATTATAATAATATTTAATACAAAACTAGATAAATAATAATTATATTAATATAAATATTATAAAATATCATTATTATGATAATATATAATACATAATCTTAATTTTTATTATTTATATTTATAAAGAAAACATATTTTTTTTATTATTTATGGTTTATACTTTTTGAGACCCTATGTTTTGTAAAATTGTTCAAATAGAACCCGAAACCTGATTTTGGACAAAGTTTTTTTAATTGAAATCACAAATAATTCACCAAACTAACAATTTAGAATAAAAATAAAACCATTCTACTTAAAAACTGTGTTATTATATTCAATTTTTTCTTAATTAAAATTTAGTTTAGGGGTTTATTTGAACAATTTTACAAAATATAGGGTCTAAAATTGAATTTTTTAAAACATAGGGTACAAACAGGTAATCAGAAAAAATATAGGGTCCAAAAATATGTAAACCCTATTATTTAATGTAACTTAACTAAATATATATTCATATTCAATAACAACAAACATTGTAAATACAATATAGAGTAAATGTCGGCTAAAATACCCACTGATTTCAAAATGTTGTACTTTTACACCTAATCTTTTTTTTGCGATAAATATACTAAATGTCTTCAAAATGTTACATTTTTATATCAAAACTTTTTTTTGGCAATACATATACCCAATGTTTTTAAAATGTTGTAATTTTATACCTATTTTTTAAAATTATTTTGAGAAATAATAAGAAAGTGAAGAAAAAATACAGGATTTTAGTTATTTTTAAAATTTTAAATTATTTTCACTTTCAAAATAATAAAAAAATTAAGATTAGTAAAATTAATCAAAATAATTAAAACTTATATTTTTCCTTTATTTTTTTTTAAATTATATTTTAAATTGATGAAAATATATAAGTTTTTAATAATTTTTATTAATTTTAATAAAACATTTATTAATGTTTAATTTAAAATAGTTATTTTGAGAAAAAAATAAGAAAGAGAAAATAATTTAAAATTTTAAAAATAATTAAAATTCTATATTTTCCCTTAACTTTCTTATTATTTATCAAAATAATAAAAAATAGGTATAAAAGTGCAACATTTAAAAAACTTTGAGTATATTTACCGCAAAAAAAATTTGGGTATAAAAGTGCAATATTTTGAAGACATTGAATATATTTACCGCAAAAAAAAAATAGGTATAAAAGTGCAACTTTTTGAAAATAATGAGTATTTTAGCCTCTATTTACTCTACAGTATATATAAATAGTTGTCGTGTGTGTATAAATAGTATAATTGTATAACTACATAAGAAATTAAAATAATATTTATCTTCAATCACGAATAAACAAGTTTCTTCTCCAATCATAAATGTGTGATATGAATAATATCATGGGTGTTTTGTACATTAAATAGTATACTTTAGGAATAACTTAATATGTACCTAGTTTTAGGATTACTTGACTAAAATTAGCCATTAAATAAATTCAGTTGAATTTGACCCATTATTATAATGACATTTCTCATAGTACCCTTGCTTATACACATAATTTATGTATGATTAAAGAGTATAATTGATAGATTCAAATAAATATTGGGTATAACATTAATTTTTTTAAAAAGTGGCTAAAAATTAAATGTCATATCTAAAATTAGACACTCTGTGTAAATTTTACTATACTTTATGATCTAAAATGTTATCGTATTTTGTTTAAGAAAAATCATAAACAATGTTTAAGTTTAATTTTTCCTTTAATATATTTATGTCATTATTATATATATAATATTGTTTATTTATTTAAAAGTTATATGATTATTATAACCACTTAATAAATATTTAATAAATTTAATTACACATTATTTGCACCTTTTATTTAAAAAAACACATAAGAAGAATTAGAAAGAAAAAAAAGTCGGGATACCTATTGGCAAAGGAGGAGAAAAATAAATAAAACTATTTAAAATTATATTAACACACTTAGAAATAATATAAACTAATTAATATTAAACTTTTCAATAAAATATGACATTTTTTCATAAAAATATAATATATGATAAAATAAATCCCATAATTTTAATTAAAATATGCTAATCCCAAATTGACAAAGATAAAATTCCCACATTTTTTGTAAAATTTTGAAAAAAAAAATCGTACTTGTGTAATTTCTATTATAATCTTTAGCAAAATATTTTATATTCCTTTCTTTATATACTTTAGAAAAGTTTACAGAAATATGATAAAACCCCAAAAAAATTCGAAAATACCGAGCCTACCAAAGAGTTGGGCCAACTCAAGCCCAATAAGTTAATGGCTTAAGACACCTATCACATGCTTCACCTCCGCATATTAATGATCTGAGATCAAACCAAGTTTGGGTTTTGAAGATTTCTCATTAGAAATGGCTTTTTTTCGAAGCTTACAGACAAATTGTTACTATTGTATCCTTCGGGATTGATTCGCCATCCTCGTTATGTGAGCCTACTTTCCAATGCTAGTACAAAATGTAAAAACGGGTACAACAATTTTTAGTTTGTGTAGCCATTTTTATTATTTTTCTTAGTTTTTGATTTGATTATCAATCATCAGAAATGATATTCTCATTATGAAATTTAATTTGGATGTCATATAATTTTCTTTAAACTTATAGAAATTAATGTTTTGGAAGAGGTTTTGCTTGAATTTTCAGGCTCTCTGTGACCAAGTTGATTCAAATGGTAATTTGTTAGCGGAGACCAGTAGAGAATCAACTTCTCATTTATGCTTTCTTGTTTATTGAAGAAATGTCATTAAAATGGTTAGTTTGGCTATAATAAGAAATTGACAATGTATTGAAGAATTGTCATTAAATCTTTGTTAAATTATGTTTCATTGTTGCAATCTATTGGGCATCATTTGTTGTTTTCTTTTTCGGCTGCTGATTTAGTTCTGAAAAGGCACTAGTTTGGTAGCAACACAAGCAAACCTGCTTGTTCATCTAATGGAATTTGGATATGTTCTTTAGTTAATGAATTAATTTAATTGGAATTTACATCTTAACTAATAAATCATCCACTTTGGTACCCATTTGTGAAATAAAGATTTTCCCACAAGAATGGTTTGGGATTTTCCACTATTGAATAAGTTTTAGTTTTAGTTCGGTTGTGTCTCTATATCAGCCATTGTCATTTATTCGAGCTAGTCAAATGCTCTTGTGAAGGTTTTCTTCGTCCCCCTCTGCTTATACACAGTAAAACAATGGCATTACACATGCATATGCTGTTACTTTGTAGAGACTTGAAGTGGCTATGTTCATCCCAGAGGATTTGTTTACGAGCCATATGTTGAAGTAATCTCTTTCTGGGGTTGTTAGTTATCTCTCAAGTGGATTCTTGTAGATTCATACTCTTGTTTTTCCCAAGTATATTGAGTATTGGGCACTTTTTGTCCTTGGTTTTCAAAGTTAGAGCGAGCTTTGGTTGTCAATTTATATTGGACAAAAGAAAAATATAGTGAACAGATAGAAATGCCTGTCTTTAAGTGATACAGTATGAGCGTTAGGAGAGTTAGGAGAGATCCCCATGACCCTTCTGGTTATGGGGTTAAGAAATCAGGGAGTAAGGGTGTTTCTGTTCCTGAGATTTCCAATAATCGCTATTGGAGTTTCAGGACAGCACACAAAGTTTTCATGATTTCATTCACCGATGATGGCGAGACTGTTCGTTTGTGTGAAAGAACGAGAATATCAGGTTATGAGATTTTGGTGCCTCTAGATGGAGCAAGGTGGCTGATTGGTGAGATCCGGAGGTTAGCGTCTCTGAAGATTGAGGATAGGGTGGGTTTCAAGCGTACTTTTAGAAGCTCCTCAACGGTCGTTTTCGTGGAATGTTTCAAGAATATTCGAGGTGTGTTCCTCAAGGTTTCCACATTAAGGAACAGATCGATTAGAAGTGTTATTATCCCAGATGAAGGATGGGAGTCAAGCTGGATGGAGAGGAACAAGTGCCTTATTGGGGTGGTTGGAAGGATGGAAAAGGTTTCAAGTTGCAAAATATGTCCAGATCACAGGGTCTCTAAGCAATCCTGGGCAGAAGTGGTGTCAGTGAATGGTGCGGCTGATTGTAAGGAAACTCTTAAGCGTCACACTTCTCAGGCCTTGTTGTTGAGGAAAGGCTTTGCTGTGATGGTGATTCAAACTGGAAGTGCTACTGCATGGGAGGTTGTTTTAAGGAATTTCCAAAAGCAGTTTGAGATTCTGGTTGATTTATCATTCTTGTCTGATGTCAGGGCCATTCTTTGGTGTCCCATTGACGTTTTGCAAAATAATTTAGTCTCGAAAGGGGAGTTCCAGTTCCCGAATAACTGTTTGATTTCTGCTTCTCTTTGGAATTGGAAAGCTCAATTGCTCGAGAAGAAGTTTTCCTGCTCCCAAGATTGGATAGGAGTGGATGGTTTACCTTTGAATTTATGGAATATGCATGTTTTTAAGGTGATAGGAAATTTATGCGGGGGATTTATGGAGGTGGATAAGAACACTGCAGAGATGGAAGATGTGTCAATTGCTCGGCTGAAAGTAGTGGGTAAGCCGAATGGTTTCATCCCAGAATTCCTCTCTTTGCCTTATGACGGAAACTTCATTACTTTAAGATTGTTCAAGCTTGCAAAGTTGGGAGTTTCGTCAGTTTCTTCAAGAAGGGTTGGCAGAAAAATCTGGGTTAGGAAAATAACCCAGGATCCGAAGCCTGTGCAAGAGATTCTGGAGCCGCCAAGGGAGTGTTAGCAGGAGAGTCCACCAGGTGCGGTTGTGCCGGTGACAGGGAGTCCAGCTTTCGAGGCGTTGCCGGAGGTTTACCAAAGCGGTTCCCAGTCGGTAGGGGATTTAATTTCGGATCCGGAATTTCAGGGGGCAGATCGCGAAAAATTAGGGAGGGTTACTCAAAATTATTGCTGCTCTTTAAAGTCTATTTTCAAAAGACTTTCTACAAATTTATTTTACTCAAAGAAGGAGGAGGAGGGCACGTGTCTTAGCTTTCTTCCTTCTAATAAAGCCACGTGTGCTAAAAGGAAGTTCAAATTTGATTTTTCTGTGGGATATTCGGGCTGGGCCTTGACTTTGGAAAAAAAGGCTTTTTCTTTAAAAATAAATCAAACCCTTATTAGGGCTCTCTTCAATCCAATCTTGAAGGACTTTGGTGAGGGCTGCCGGCCCATGACGAATTTAAGGACCAAATGGATTCGGCCTACTGAAAAATTAGGAGTCCCAAATTTTGTGAGGTTTTCGGCAAAGGCAGAGTATATCTTTGGACAGATAAGTCAGATAAGGCTCCTAGCAAAGGGGTGGTTTCTCTTCAAAAGTCAGATAAGGAGGAGACTAGCCTTGAGTTTTCAACTAAGAGTCTGAAAGTGTACCACCGTAAGCCTAAAGTTTCATTTCCAGTGGGTAATTCTTTTTTAGAAGAACAGTTAGAGACAATGATGGATACCAGACATGATTTGGCAGAGGACGAGTTCTTCATTCCGGGTGAAGATGGCCCTTTGGAGATTTGCAGCTCAGAGGAGGAGGATTTAGATTTGGACTCAAATGTTGACAGGGAGGATATTGAAGATATTATAGTCCAAACTAGAAGGTTGTGGTGTGAAGAAGATGAAGTGGTAGTTTCTGAGGTTGATCATGCACCTGGTTTTGATAATAAGGACGGGGGTTTAGAGGAAATTACTGCGGAGGAGGCAGACAGCCCTCATGATCTTTCAAGGCTGGTTCCGGTGATGGAGTCGTTCGGAATTTCATTACTACCAAGTAATCTAGGGGAGGAAGAGAAAGGAACCCCTTCATCTTTGCCTAAAAGGAGTGCCCCTGAACTTAAGAAACTAGAGTTTAATGTGAATTATAAGAATAGGAAAATGATTGGGTGTAGAAAGTTCTCATGAAGATTTTATCATGGAATGTCAGAGGAAGTGGTAATAAAGAGAAGCGAAGGGCGATAAAAGAAACCATCTGCAAGGTCAATCCGGACCTTATCGTGCTTCAAGAGGTGAAAAAGATTAAGATAGAAAGGAGTTTTATAGGGAGTATTTGGAGGTCTAGATTTAAAGCTTGGATTTTCCAGCAGGCTATTGGTAGATCAGGCGGGACGTTAGTTGTATGGGATACTCGTAGTGTTTCTGTTTCGGATTCCTTGGTTGGGGAGTTCACCGTTTCTATTCGTATTGAAGCAGAGGGTAAGAACCCTTGGTGGTTTACTGGGGTTTATGGGCCGGTGGCTTATGGTAAACGGGAGAGTTTTTGGGATGAGTTGGCAGGTTTGCAAGTCATTTGTGGCAGCTACTGGTGTCTGGGGGGAGATTTTAATGTGGTCAGGAGAAGAGATGAGAAACTGAACAGCGTGTCCAATACTAGAAGTATGAAGAATTTTGATGCGTTGATTAGAGAGATGAATTTGGTGGATCCTAAGCTCCACAATGGCCGCTTCACTTGGTCTAATTTCAGACAGAGGCCTATCTGTAGCAGGCTCGATAGATTCTTATTTTCGCCGTTATGGTCTGAGCTCTATCCTTTCATCCGTCAGGAAGTGTTGGTTCGTATTGTCTCAGATCATTGTCCTATTGTGTTGGATTCCACTCCTCCTTCGTGGGGCCCCAGCCCTTTCAGATTTGATAATTCCTGACTTGAGCATAAGGATTTCAAGGTGTGTTGTCAGAATTGGTGGAACTCGTCTAAGATGATGGGGTGGCCGGGATAGGGGTTCATGGAAAAGCTTTCATTGGTTAAAGACAAAGTTAAGGGGTGGAGTAAGGAGGTTTTTAGTTCAAGATCCTTCCTTAAGCAATCCCTGGAAAGAAGGATGTTCGAGTTGGATAGGTTAGAGGAAGGTGGTCAGTGGAATGATCAACTTCTTTCGGAGCGTAGGAAGATTAAGGAAGAATGGCAGCAAGTTGTCTTTGAAGAGGAGAGAGGAGTTTGGTTTAAGTCGAAATGTCAATGGGCCAAACAAGGAGATTCTAATTCCAAGCTAATTCATAGTATCCTTAGCGCTCGTAAAGCTAGAAATTTTATCTCTCGAATTGAGCTAGAGGATGGGACTATCCTTGACAAAGATGCTGATATAGAAAAGACAATTGTTGATTTTTACTCCTCGTTGTATTCTTCGGTCCCTAGGAGGTGGATGGGTGTCGAAGGCATTTCTTGGGAGCCTATTCCCTCTTTCTTGTCCTCTTTCCTAGAGAGGCCTTTCTCGGAAGAGGAAATTCGTCGTTCCGTTTTCGATTGTGATGGGTCTAAGGCTCCGGGTCCTGATGGATTCTCTTTAGCTTTCTATCAGGATAACTGGGATACGGTTAAGAGTGATCTCCAAGCAGTGTTCGATGGCTTCTTTAAGGATGGGGTTATTCATCGGAGGACCAACGAAACATACATTTGCCTAATTCTGAAGAAGTTGGATAGTTGTCGGGTGCGAGACTTCAGGCCAATTAGTTTGGTCACTAGCCTCTACAAGATCATTTCAAAGGTGTTGGCCGGTCGCCTTAGAGGAGTTCTCTCTGATACAATAGCTGAGACTCAAGGAGCCTTTGTAGAGGGCAGACAGATCTTGGATACAGTGTTGGTGGCTAATGAGGCAGTGGAGGAGTATCGGAGTAAATGCAAGAAGGGTTAGGTTTTCAAAATTGATTTTACTAAGGCTTATGATTGTGTCGACTGGGATTTCCTGGGATTCGTTTTGGAAAAGAAAGGTTTTGGTGGAGCTTGGAGAAAGTGGATTCTGGGGTGTTTGTCTACTACTTCTTTCTCCGTGTTTTTAAATAGGAGACCGAGGGGGAAATTTAAAGGATCTAGAGGTCTTTGCCAAGGTGATTCCCTCTTACCTTTCTTGTTTACCTTGGTGGTTGATGTTTTGGGTAGGATGGTGGATAAGGCCAAGAGCGTCTCAGCCTTGCGAGGTTTCAAAGTAGGGAAAGATTTGGTGGAAGTCAGCCATCTTCAGTTCGCAGACGATACGATTTTTTTTGTGGACGATAACGACTCCTTGTCAGCTCTGTTGGATATTCTGAAAGTTTTTAGCGTAGTTTCTGGTCTTTCAATTAACTTGCAGAAGTGCCAGTTATTAGGGATTAACTTGGAGGAGGAGATAGTGAAGCTTCGAGCTAGGGAGATTGGGTGTGAGGTGGGTCAGTGGCCTATGAAGTATTTGGGTCTTCCTTTGGGGGATTCGCCCCGTAAAAAAGATTTTTGGGAGCCTGTGGTTTCAAGTTGTGCTAAGAGGTTGGATAGGTGGAAGTGTGCCTTCCTTTCTAGGGGAGGCAGATTGACACTTATCCAATCGGTTCTTTCATCTATTCCGGTGTATTATTTGTCGCTCTTTCGTATTCTTAAGGGGGTCGTGGATGTGTTGGAAAAGCTGATGCGGGACTTTCTTTGGGAAGGGGCTGATCAATCTAAGTCGGATCACCTGATCTCGTGGAAAGAAGTTTGTAAATCTCGGGATCACGGGGGGCTTGGGATTGGCAATTTAGATGCAAGAAATAAGGCTTTTCTCATGAAGTGGTTGTGGCGTTTTCCGATGGAAAAGAACACCCTGTGGCATAGAGTGGTGCTGAGTAGGTATGGGGGGGATGGAGGTTTTTGGGACACTGGTAAAGGGAGGAGGTTGTCTGTTCGTGGCCCGTGGAAGATATTTCTTCCCTTTATGAGGAATATCTTCAGTTTGTTAGTTTCAGGGTGGGGAAGGGGGATCGTATCCGCTTTTGGGAAGATATTTGGATTAACGGTGTTCCTTTAAAGGATCAGTTCCCAGATTTATTTTTGGTTTCGACGGCCAGAAATAGTTTGATTCGGGACATGGTAGTTTTAGAAGGGGTTCCGGGACCCCAAGGCCAAGGTTGGGATTTGCGTTTTAGAAGAAATCTGTTCGATTGGGAGGCCACCAGCCTCTCTCAGTTATTCCTTCTGTTAGAAAGGGTGGCTTTGCCAGCAGTTTTAGAAGATCGGAGGGCGTGGTTACCCGATGGTAATGAAGTTTTCTCTTGCAAATCGGCCTTTTGGAGGTTAAGATATGCTCAGTTGGGTTCTGTTCGGGAGTGGGGAAAGTCCTTGTGGAAAAGTGTCTCTCCTTCGAGAGTTAAAGTGTTTGGTTGGCTGGTTTTCAATGATAAACTTAATGTTCATGACAACTTGCAAAGGAGAAGACCCTATCATTGTTTGTCCCCTGCTTGGTGCGTTTGTTGTAAGCAGGCAGGGGAGTCCACTAGCCATTTATTCTTGGAGTGTGATTTCTCAAGAGTAGTGTGGGGAAGAGTCTTAGCTGAGTTTGGTATTCTTTGGCGTATGCTCTCTAACTGTTCTCAATTGTTTCTCACTAAGTTAGGGGGCGGCAAGCGAGTTTCACATCTTTGACAAACCACCGTGTTGGCAACTTTTTGGGCATTATGGCTGGAGAGAAATAAAAGACTATTCGAAGATATGTCTAATTCTGTAGACACTATTTGGGATAAGATAAAATTTTGGGTGGCTACTTGGGTGTATAGAAACAAATTTTTTGAGAGGGTTCCCTTTTCTGACCTTATTAGAGATTGGGGCAACTTCTGGATTTAATTTTTGCAGCTGGGGTTAGTAGTGATTTGTTTTTGGCTGTTTTGTTGTTTCTTGTAACCACGGTTTTCCTCCGCCACAAGTGAGGGTTTTCATTTATTTGAGTTGAGGTCAGTCTTTGACCTCTGTCTCTTTTTCAAAAAAAAGTTATCTCTCAAGTGAGTTAGACTGGTAATTTTTTTTTCTTCACTAAATTGTAGTAATTTTATAACAAGGCAAGAGAGATAAAAGTGCTTAGTTTAGTTCAATTGATGTCTATTAAAAAAAAATTATTTGTATTCTTTGGGAGCAAAATTTCATTGCATTCAATTTACGTTCGATTTTTCTGATGGACACAGATAGATCTGGTGCTGTCAAACATTTAATTTGACTTATATCCACCACTGTCTTGCTTGAGATGGCATTTTGCTGCTTACTTGAGGTATATAACTAATGTTTATAAGCCAATTACCAAATATATATTGTAAATATAAACAAAGATGTTTCTCTTCTATTTGTAGAGATCATTGACGGGAAAGGCCAAATATATGATTGGAGTGGTTTCTTTTCTATCTTTTGCACAAAATATCATTGCTATGCCATACATTTCAGTTGAGGGTGTAATGTATTTGACCTTATTGGATTGAAATATGATGCAGGAATTAAGAGAAGGTTATCATCAATGAGCAGGGTGGTTATCTGATGTGAACAAAAATGTCTCCATCAGATGAAGTTTCAGATAGTTTCTATTTAACTTGATATTACTAAAAGAAAGCCATAGGCACACCATTTTCATGCTCATTGCTCAATGTCTGGAAATGAGAGTTAACTGTCATGAATTGTTGGATTAAGCAGAGTGAGCTTCTTCTGGCCAAGGAACCCTTTTTGCAAATTCATTTATGTCAAATAAATTTGTGCTAATGAAATTGTTTGAGATGGAGAATGGGATTTTCTAACGACTATGGCTTGTTAAGTCCAAGCCGAGCAATAATAAGCCACTTATGTAATTTCTTGTGAAACCTTTTAATCAACTCAGCTTTCATGTGTTACAATTATTAGCTTAAAGATTGATGTTTTTTGTCAAAGGTAAAATAAAATGTGACATTGCAAATACCATTTTCAAGTGTTATGCACTAGTAGAATTATATATAAAACATGAAATTAAATGCACTCTTTAAATCATATCTCAGTTTTTTTTCCTTGTTAGTTAAAACTTAAAAATAGTACAATATTGGCTATTTAAATATTGTTATTAGTATGTTAATTGGCAAGGTAGTGAGGTATGCACATGATGTAATTCCAAACTAAATAAAATAGAATATCTCTTCATTGGTTAATTTAAAAATCTTCAGATGTTGATAGTTGTTTGGTACCAAACTCAACATAATGAGTACTTTCAAACTAAAATAATATAAAACCAACACAATGATTATTAGCACACTACAAAAGTCGTCTCCGAATCTTTACTTCAGTCTCACTACTGCTGACTGAAAAACCCTATAAATCTCTTTCCTAATACTTTCTTGGGATCTGGGTCTCCTTTATTTTCCCAGAAAAACCATTAACTCTCTTTCACATCCATAAACGCTCCTTCCATCTCAAGTAAAAAAGAGCTCCATTGATTCCCATGTTTGATATTTCTTACGGAATATTATGACACCCGAGTTGAAAAGCACTGTTCAATTCTCCTGTTATAATTACACATATTTCTAGAAAGTATTAAAGTGAAAGCATATATATGGATGATGATGACCCAGGGTATGTAATGTAACCTCTAATCAAGGGTCATTTTGAACTTTTGCCAAATAAAACCGAAGTGGGGTTTGTTTTTTCTTCTGTTTTGGTAACTTACAAAGAACTAGATGGCTCATTCACCAGACAAAGGAGTTAACCCTCGTTTGGTTTTGAGGGCTATCTTGTTTATGTTTGGTGTTTGCTCGGTTGGGTACAGCATAAGGCCACTATGGTACTTGCGCTTGAGGGAGAAAGCAACAGCTCAAGGTTCATCGTGCCCACAATGTCAATGTCATTGCTCCTCAAACGGTTTCTTTCCCCTACCTTCAGGTTAGACTCACTTCTCATTGGCTACTACAACTACAACTACAACTACTACTACTACTACTACTACTACTACTACTACTCTTTAGTGCTTCACGAAACAGACAAAAGTACTAAGTTATATTTAGATATTTTTGTTCAGTTCTCTCTTTTAGAGTGAATATTTATTTGATAAGTAGCAGCCTCGTTTAAGAAGTTTTCACAGCAAGGATTGAATTTTTTTAAATGTGCTGAACTATGCTTTTGCAAATGCTATTACTTATAAGTAATAGCCCTTCCTCTCAAGTCACTTGCATAGGCAACTCTCTATACGGTTTCTTTTAGATTGCTTGTAATTTTTTCTTATTCCCGTCATGAATCTACAGATGGGAAATTAGGGGTGTGAAAACCAGATCAATCTACTATTACTGTATACAAAAGTACACTTGCTGCATTCAAAGTTAGATCAACAAATAATGGTGTAAACACAAAATCATTGTTTTACTAATCTGTTATTTGTATAGGTGCTCACATCAGAATCAGACCTCATGGTGGATCTGCAGACATAATTTAACATTTTTATCTTGTTTTCATATATTTTGTGTTGCAGTCTTCCAAGCTCACTAGCATATCAGATCATCTGTTATGCATGTGTATCGTTATATAATTTGAGATAGCTTCTTACAGAATCTTCTGATACTTGTAACCTCTAATAATTGAAAAGGTTTTCCTTTTGCATCAAGGGAAATTTCAATTTAAAATATTTCCACTCAAATGTTGAATATTCAACTTTAAGAAAACTATCAAAATTTAAGGCAATAAGAGTAATATTCTTGATTTTATTCTGAGAAGTGCTTATTCTGAGAAGGGCATGTACAACAATAAGAGTAATATTCTTGATTATATTGTAGACATAGATTGTGCTAAAGATGATCCAGAGATGAATGAGGAAATAACAAAGGGTATAATGACTTTGACCCTGGAAGAGCTAGAGTTGCATAAATCTGTAGCCAACGAAACCTTGGAACACACCAAGGTACTGGTTTTGGATGCTAGAAGAGCTTCTTCACACTACCAGAAAGAAGCAGAAAAGTGCAATGCCGGAGTAGAAACTTGTGAGGAAGCAAGGGAGAGAGCTGAATCACAACTTATAGAAGAGCGCAACCTTTCGACATTGTGGGAGGAACGAGCTCTTAAGCTTGGGTGGAAAGATAGCAGAAGATTATTTTCATGAACATAGCTGATTTATAATCTATCACTTGCTTTTAAGGAATATAGTTGATGTTTTTCTTGCAATACCAATTTCAGCTGCAATTGTAACTTGTATAATGAATGATTTTTGTTTACAAAATTTATCGTCTCAGTTTGACATTCTCAAATCGATCTAGAAGAAGCTTAACTTTTAGTAGAAGGGCAACATATTCTAGAAGAAACTTTCCTGGTTTAATCTTAGAAGTCAAGGGAGTGAAGGTTTCTTGACTTAATCTTTAGAAGTAATGTAACCTGTTAATTGGAACCGAAGCAAAACGATTTTCTATAAAAACAAGCAGAAGATGATGTTCATTCAGATTTCGAATAAGTTGGTATGGTACTAAAGGCAAACTTAATAACATTTCTCTATTGAGGCAATCTGAACTTGGGAATTCCCAATATGCAATTTAAAAATCACTATAAACATTTGGAGTTACTATACACAACAATCAAATACAGCTCCATTCAAAATAATTTCAACTTAAAGTTCATGCCAAAAACCAAGAATCAATTGGGTTTTGAACTGTTCTGATCAGCATTGTCAATTTCTTCATCGTCTGCACTGTCATCCGTGTCAGCTAGACTATTGAAGAAACCATCAAGGTACCAAGAACACTTTTCATTCCAATCACCTCTGTTGGCAGTAGCTCGCCATTTTTGGTCACCTACCATATCAGGGGAGAGACCCCATTCCAGTAGTTCTTGCTCTGTATGGTGGATAGCTAGGCTGTATTCTCCACCACTTCCCAACTGCATTACTCGGAACTCACAATTTTCAAAATTGTTCAGTTGCTCAAATTGCTCCACTGTCCATTTGAACCACTTCATGAAGAAGACTCGTGATGCTAAGCCATGGGAGACGATTATAAGGTTCAGCTCATGTGAAGAGTCAAGGTGAAGCCTATTCATGTCTATGTCCCTCCATAAAGATTCAAGAAAACCTGAAAATTTCAGTTTAACTGGTTAACACATGTTTTTGGATACAACACTTCAAAAAACCAGCACTTGAGATTTCATTCATCTTATTAGTAAACCTTAAACAAATTTCATATGTAGTTAGTAGACTTTGCTTTCACAGTAGTAACTCAATAATCTCATATAACAAATGAAGCCAATGCTATTTCCATCAGACAAAATCTTTATATCCAGTCTCTAATTCTCTATATTAATCTTTCTCTCATATGTATACATATATATGTATATGTATATCTATACATGCATATCTAGTATCTAATCCTCTATATTAATGTTTAAAAAAGTCTCTATAACACATGCATTTGAGACCCAGAACCAGATTTTGTACCACCAGATGTGTTAAAGTTCAGACATGTAAGCAGGTGAGCATGTTTTCAATGAATATCTCCAATTGGGAACCCCAAAATCACAAACCCAAATGAGAAAACAGAGAACATGTAAACTCAAGCCAAAAAACAATATACCAATTAACATCAAAATGAAGAGGAGAAAAGCCCAAATTAGGGGCAAAAAGAGAGAGAGAGAGTACCCGCAACGCGGTCGAAGACGTCAGCAGCAGATTCACCTTCGGGAAATCGATAAAAGAATCTACCGAACTTCTCCCTAGTCTGCTTAGTGGCCTTCATTCGCTCCTCCACCTGAAAGTTGCCGAAGTCCTGTTCCCTTATCCGACACTCTTCACGGACACCTATGATGCGTTTCTTCGAGAACGACCGGCCCACCTCCCGGAGCGTGGAGCGGGTGCGCTCATAAGGGGAGACGTAAAAGTAGACGCGCCAGTTGGGGCACTCGGGGCTGGTCTGGGACACAACATTCCTGAGGTGGGCTCCAGCGAGTCGGGCCTGATCCATTCCTTGTTGGGTCAGCTGGATTTTGTAATCTGGGGTGGTGGTGTATGCAGCATCGTCAAGGTTGCCTTGAGATTCTCCATGGCGCATCAAGATTATCCGCTTCGGCAGAATGGTCTTCTGGTGTGGCGACATTTTCCTCTTCTGGGTCTCTTCAGATATCTCTCCAACGGCTTATTTCAATGAAAAATATATCGAAATGGACAATATTTGTTTGTGTTCTTTGTTCGTTCGTTCAACGGTTATCTACTACCTCAATATATAGGCAGGCTTACTTACCTTCTTTTTTTTTTTGGTATCGTGTAACTATTTGTTTATTCCATACGAATCAGATAATGACATCCCATGATCTGACTTTTTTTATCATCCTGTGCATGGATAGATTCAGATTTATATGATATATTTTTATATGTATATATATACGTATAGTCTTTGCGTGAGCGTAAGATATACTCAATTCAGTTCCTTTGACAGTGGAAAACAGATCAATGTGGTATTGTTGTTTGTTGTGGATGCTTAGCTAGCTTTGATTTTACATGGGATATTGGTAGAAGAAGTAATAGTGAGAATATTATTATTAGTAGTAAATAAGAGGTGGAAAAGCTATGCCCACAAAGCAAGAATTTTTATTTTTATTTGTATAGGTTGACTAATTACAATTATATGGGCGCAATGGGCACAGGATAATCATTTCAATAAAGAAATCAACTTTGTTCTTTTCCCATTAAGTGGTTTAACATGGTTCACGTTAACAAATTGCTTAGCACTAATATTACAAAAAAGATGGAATTTTTAAAAGAAAAAAAGAACAGAAAAGATTGTGGCTGATTAATTGTAGTTTGGAAGACACCCAGATGTCTATCTGGAATTAGATGTTAACTTTGCTTTCAACTATGGATTATCTATACAATCTTTGTTTCTTTACTTTTAAAGTATGAATTAGAAGAAGGGTTTTGATTGAGTTGTGGCTTCCTTCCTTCCCTTCAAAGATTTTATTTTTCTGCCGTGTTAGACTTTCTTTAGCTTGAAACTTAAATAAAAAATGAAAAATAAAAATAAAAAGATCTAACACATAAAAATGGAGATGCGGGGAATCGAACCCCGTGCCTCTCGCATGCGAAGCGAGCGCTCTACCATATGAGCTACATCCCCTTGTTGACTGATCAATCAAATAATTTCGTTATATTATATTAAAATTTATGAAATGCCACGTCATCCAGGATCTTGTGGGTCCCATCTTCAGCCAGAGAATGACATTGAAATATATAGTTGCATTTTCTGAGGAAACGCGGTTGAGTAATATGGCTTTAATGGAAAAATAGTTCAATTTTATCTTTCATAATGGAAAGAAGCGTAGAACTCGGTTAATTGCATCTGAAATCTCACATCATTTGAATAATTTACAATGTTCTGACGTCTGTCATGTCACAATAAGTTAAAGCTCCAATTTTGGCGGCCTCTACATTTCTTTTCTATTTTCCAACGTACGGGGTGGTTTTATTAGTTTCTGAAGAGAAGAAAGGACATGATTTGTTTGTTCTTTTGTCGAAATGGGTTTCTACGAGCGTTGAATTAAGTTGATAAAGCCACATTATTATATACATGGAGCTTATTATAGAATTGAGGAAGAAAGAGAGATTGAATTGGTGTTTGTATAAGCTTTTCTGGTTTTTCTCAAATGGGTTCTCGTATTTCTCATCAAAAGTCCCATGGAGATGATCAAGTTGGTTTTTTCTTAAAGGGAAATGTTGCAATTTCTTTTTGATTCAAATCGTTGTTTGCAAGACCTGGAATGGGGAGATTTCTTAATGGGTTCCTATTGCCTATGCTGCTTTTGTTAGGTAAGAACCGCACCTTGTAGGTAGTTCTTAACATTGAGAATTTGCTACCTTTTAATAGTTTTCGATTCTTAGTGTGCTTTAAGCATTTGAAAGATTTTACAATGCGTCATTTGGAGTGGTCGAGTTTGGATTAAGTGTTTTGAGCTAAATTAAGTGAAGATTATTGAATGAAATATATCTTTGTTGTTCTACAAGTTTCAAATTTATTCTTTGGTTATTTATAAATTTCATTTTTGTTTCAAGATGACCTAGTGAATGATATAGTTCTTAAACTTGACTGAATTCTTTTCTCTTCTTCAAACAGCGGCTTTACTAAGTTGGAGTTTGATATCTCTTGCTGATTTGCTGGCCTTTCTTTTCATTCAATATGCTGCTCCAAAAATTGGTAAGCTGCTCACAGCTTTTTGTAAGCTTAAACCTCTATTTTCTTGAGTACTTGCTTTTTTATTCACTCAGAACAGCGTGACATAATTATGCTATCTATTTGTTTGTGGTATTTAAAGAACAGCGTGAGTACTTGCTTTCTTTGTATTTCGACTGTTTCTTAAAACTAAATGTAAGATGATATCAGGTTCTCGATATCTAAGGAAACCCTTGGTAACATGGTCTGCTTTCATCTTTTCCTTGCTGGCTATTCTTTCACAAGCAATATTTCATATTGTTTTGGCTATTAAGGGGGATCAATGGAGTGTAGCTGACACTCGTTGGGCCAGATTAATTGGCTTTTTACAGTACGTAATGGTTTCTTTTCCTTTGATTATTTTTAAATTTCGGTGCTAGGCATGACTTAGTTTTTCTTTTTAGTTGAACAAAGACTCCAAACTGAAGTGGGACGGTTTTGCAGTGTGCAAGCTTGGATATCTCCATCTATAATCTATTTTCTGGTTATCCAAGTACTCATAGCTTGTGTTGCTCTATATGAAATCTATGGGAGTATGTCTGGTCTGGATTCATGGAGAAATTCTTGTTTCAGGCACCTTAACACTTCTGCTGCACTTATAGGTTAGTATTTAGATTATCAGGTGAACAATTTTTTCTTCATAAACCTGATTACTTGCACTGTTCATTAGTTTATCTTTGGGATTCTGTGTTTCTCTAGCAGCATTTAGAACATTATAAACTAATTTGAGTACAATTTTTCATTTATATACAGCAAGGGTAATTTGCAATTTAACATTAATTGATTCAGTTTTCAAATAATTAGATTTTTAATTAACTTGTGGCCGTTTTCTGATTTTGCTTCATGGAAGGTTCCCATGTCAGGGTTTTATGTTGCTTATTGTTGCCTGGATTACAGCTAGTTGTGGGTATCAGTCACCCTTCTTGGACTTCTTTACCTTTTTTCATATGTAGCGGTATTGGTCTTGTCAACTGGTCTCTAACAAGCAATTTTCTAGGCCTCTTCCGGTACACATTTTACACTTGGAGAATCATTACTAATCGGCCAAATTAAGGACTTACTGCTTTACTGAGTTCTATTTATTTATATGGACTTGAAGGTGGTGGAGACATATTCTGTTGTACGCAGGCTTCAACATCATCTTGCTGTATGCATACCAACTTCCAATTGAATATTCAGAGAAACTTTTATGGTTTGCTAATTTCATTGGCCTATTTAGAATATCTGCAAACTCAGCCTGGTCGGAAGTTTGTTCTGCTGTGTCTCTTTTGCTTTTCTATATTATAGTAAGGGTTCTGTTTGACATTATGTGTTCGCTAATGCTATGTCTAAATAGTTATCTGTCTCACTTACAAATATGCTTGGTCTGAATTTTGCTCTGTTGTGTCTCTTTTGCTTTTCTATATCATGTAATTATTTTGTTTGACATTATGCATTCACCACTGGTGTTCCGTTTAAATCCTCACTTACAGTTACAAGTATATTTGGTGTGACTTCATTTTTCATCTTTTGATCTCCACAGCTATCCTGGATTAGATGTGACCTAGAAGAAATGGATTTCATTGTATCCACTGATGAGAGCAACTTGACCGAGCAGCTTCTTCCTAAAAGGCATTCATTTTTTATTCGTGAGTCAAGGTACATTAGCATGGCCAATTCTAACATTCTCTATCTCATCATCATCTATTTTTTTTTTCCTTTTTATCTCTCATCCTTACTGCATGGTAAATCTACTTGATCTGTTGTTTCATAGTTCTTATTCCACATAATGTTATCAAAGGTGAAATTTATACTTGTTTATTTTTATGTAATGCAGATCAGGAGTGAAGCATACTAATGTACTTTTGCGCAGAGCTGTCTTTCGTACTTTCAGTATCAACTTTTTCACTTATGGCTTTCCGGTAGGCATGCCATATCATTTTCTTTTCTTTTGAATGTTTGCTTATTACTTTTATGTTCACTTCTACTTGAGAGCAAACTCACACTATTATGCATACAAACCTTAGTTTTTTACATTCGTCATCTTGAAGTTTAATGCAATTTATGTAATTTCAGATATCCTTGCTTGCTCTCTCATTTTGGAGTTTCCATTTTGCAAGTCTATGTGCATTTGGATTAGTTGTATACGTTGGCTATGTTCTTTACGCCTTTCCACCAATGCTACATTTGCATCGACTGAATGGTTTGCTTCTTGTTTTCATTCTTTTCTGGGCTGCTAGCACATATGTCTTTAATGTGGCATTTACATTCCTTAACAAGGAGCTGGACAAGGTAAACTCTGTCCCTCATATGATTTGGTCTCATTTTTTGTAAAAACCGTGACTTTTTTTGTGAGATCTTTTGAAAATATTGGCAGGACATGGTGATATGGGAAACCATAGGCTTATGGCATTACTCAATACCGGGGCTTTATCTGCTGGCACAATTTGGTCTTGGTGTTCTTGTTGCTATGGGCAATCTGGTTAACAATTCTGTTTTCTCGTATTTGTCTGATGGAGAGGGACCATCTACGATTGAAAGTTCTAATGTAGAAGGTGATTTAAAGAAACTATGTTAACTTCTCTTAGAAAATAGTTCATATTTTTATCACCATGTAGCAAAGATTTTCATATGTAGATGGCTTGTTACTTTTTACTAACTGCAATTTAATCCTTAGTTTCCTTTTATTTCTTATACAGTTTTTTAGTTCTCCTCATCTACTTTTACTAATAAAATTGCATTCTGTTCGAACTTTCAGGGAAAGAAGAGACTATTGTTTTCATTGTTGCTACAATTGCATGGGGACTGCGTAAAACTTCTCGTGTTGTAGTGTTGGTTCTATTACTTCTAATGGCAACAAAATCTGGCATTATACATGCTGTATACAGTAAGTACAATGATTATAATATTTACTTGCATGTATGAATATCCTGGAATCACCAGCTCTCCTGAATATTGTTCTTGGTTCTTGTAGACCAACTTCCCTGTTCGGTGATATTAAATTTTGCTGATATACTGATGCCACCATTTTCTGTTTTATACCACAGTGATTTTCTTTATGATTCATCTACTACGGCATACTGTTGGTAGAAGACTACGCATTTCTTTAATTCTACTATGTCAGGCACATTTTTCTCTGCTGTACATTCTTCAACTTAATGTAATATCCAAGGCCTTCAAGCAGAAAGGGTCATTTTTTATGGACATTCTCTCAGACTTGGGTAAACAACCGAATCTGTCCAAATTCATAGTTTCCTTTTCTATATAAATAATTCAATTGATCCCGTTTTATGCTTTGCTTGTTGCAGGCCTTCTTAACCAAACTAGTGGTGAATTCCTACCAATGGCTCTGCTTGCATGCTTCTGTTCCATTCACAATCACGGGTTTGACATGGTTTTTTCATTCTCAGCAATTGTGCAACGTGCTCCCTACCCTCCAGTTGGCTTTAGCATTTTGAGAGCTGGTTTAATTAAATCAGTTCTTCTGTCTCTAAGTTCTTCTAGGGGGTACCCTCAAATCAATTCTTCTCATGGTATAGTTCCATTCAAAGTTTCTTCGACATAAATAAGTTACACTGGGCAAACTGAATCCTGCAAATTATCTAATGATTTTGGTATTTTATTTTCAGAGAGAAAGATAGCCTCTTATCTGAGTGCAATGGGGCAAAAGTGTCTCTCAGCATATCGATCATGGGGAACCTACATTGCCCTTTCAACTATTCTTTTTACAGTATATCTTGTAATACCTAACTACACTTCATTTGGTCATCTATTCTTCCTCTTACTTTGGTTGATTGGAAGACAAATTCTGGGAAAAACAAGATGGCAGC
Organism: Humulus lupulus; assembly: GCF_963169125.1. Classification (NCBI taxonomy): domain Eukaryota; kingdom Viridiplantae; phylum Streptophyta; class Magnoliopsida; order Rosales; family Cannabaceae; genus Humulus; species Humulus lupulus. The sequence continues at coordinate 19,328,255 of NC_084799.1, read as the reverse complement.
TTTGGTTTCCTATAAAAGTTTATGCAGCTGCAGTCGTTGTATTGATATATAGTATGAGTGTCTTCACCAGCTTTCAGATATGGTTGTCAAGAATAGTCGATCTTGAGTCTGCATTTGGATATAAAAATAAAGCTTCAACAATAGAAAATATTTGGGAATCACTAGCTATATTGGTTGTAATGCAACTGTATAGCTATGAGAGGATTCATAACAATAATTTTTCAGAAGACGACTTTGATGGGCCAGAAATAAAAGCACTCTCATTTATCAAACGCCTTCTGATATGGCACAGTGAGAAGATTCTTTTTCTGGCCACATTTCATGCATCAGTTTCTCCAGTGAGTGCATTTGGTTTTGTTTATCTTCTTGGTCTAGTCATAAGTTCAATGTTACCAAAAACTTCTAGGATTCCTTCCATATTATTTCTATTGTATTCAGGATTTTTAGCAATGGTTGAGTATCTCTTCCAGATGTGGGGTGACCAGGCCGAGATGTTCCCTGGTCAAAAACACTCTTATCTGTCCTTGTTTCTAGGATTGCAGCTGTACAAGCCAGGATTCTCGGGTATAGAATCAGGCTTGCGGAGCAAAGTTTTGGTAATAGCTGCATGTGTACTCCGGTACAATGTCTTTCATTGGTTGAAAATAATGCCACATGACAATGGAAACAGAGGCAAATGGGATGAGCCTTGCACTTTGTTTGCCTTAAGTGAAGCAACAAAAAATGAAACAGACAGTAAACCAACAAGCCGCACCTGGTCATCTTTAAACTGTGCCCTTTTTCAAGGGCCAAGCGTTGTATCTCCTGAAAAAGGGTCTTCTGATGGCATTAACAACAGCACATATTTATACAATTATTTCTGGGAAAGTTCCAAAGAGAGCCGTAAATGGAATAGAAGAAGGATTCTTTCTTTGAAAAAGGAAAGGCTTGATATGCAGAAGACTAGTTTGAAAATATATATGAAGTTCTGGATAGAGAATATGTTCAATCTCTTTGGCCTTGAGATGAACATGATAGTACTACTTCTTGCCAGCTTTGCCGTGATAAATGCCATCTCTTTGCTGTATATTGCTTCACTTGCTGCTTGTGTTCTTCTTCATCGACATATCATAAAGAGACTGTGGCCTGTGTTTGTGTTCTTGTGTGCTTCTATTGTCATCATTGAATACTTGGTTCTTTGGCAGAATTTGGCCGCAGGGAAGCGGCCTGCTGCACAAGTGCCCTGCCATGACTGTTGGAGAGCTTTTGAGGTTTATTACAACTTCTGCAAAAAGTGCTGGCTAGGTATCCTTCTCAAGAAATATCTTAATATTCAGGTTAATTGAAAATTTTCCTTATGCTTTAATAAGCAAGCACAAACTTCACGAACACTCAACTAGAAAACACTAACATCTTTTAGTTTTGTGAAAACCATTAGCGATCACTTCAGTATGCGCTTAATCACTACTTGTGTTTATATGCCTGCATAGATGATATTTATATTGTTGTTTTGCAGTACCTTTTAGTGCACTTTTCCAGTATTATGTCATTAGCTAGTTGTTCTGTCGTTTACTTTTGTTGATAGAGACATGCTATACACATACACACACAACACTAATATGATAGGTTTCCAAGTCACTATAGAAACAGTATGTCCCACCTTAAAAAAAGGTTTAAAAAATGCACATATTTTGTATGTATAAAATATGAATTTCTGGCATTGCTGTAAAAGAAAGTTAACAGGCTTATTATTTTTTCCCTTAAAATTATATCGTTAGGCATATATGAATGCGATTTGAAGATAATTTTTGCAACCATGTTACATTGTGCAGGAATCATAGCTGATGATCCCAGAATTCTTATAAGCTATTATGTTGTGTTCATGTTCTCGTGTTTTAAGCTTCGTTCTGATCGTTTGTCCATTCCTTATGGATCCCAAATATACAGAGAAATGATATTTAATTGCTATAAAGCATCTGTTTTAAGTGATCTCTCATTTGAAACAAAAGGTTTATGGACATATCTCGACTTTCTTAGGCTCTACGGTTATTGTTACTTACTTGATCTTGTTCTTGTTTTAATTTTGATCACTGGGACCCTTGAATATGATGTCCTGCACCTTGGATACCTTGGTTTTGCACTTGTTTTTTTCCGAATGAGGCTTGAGATATTGAAGAAGAAGAACAAAATCTTCAAGTTCTTAAGAATGTACAACTTTGGTCTAATTGTCCTCTCTTTAGCTTATCAGTCTCCCTTCATAGGGGACGCCATTGAAGGGAAATGTGATACAACAGATTACATTAGTCAGGTGATTGGATTCTATAAATATGACTACGGTTTTCGAATCACTTCAAGATCTGCTCTTGTTGAAATTATCATATTCATGTTGGTGTCACTTCAATCATACATGTTTTCATCCAAGGAGTTTGATTATGTGTCGAAATATCTCGAGGCAGAGCAAATTGGCGCCATAGTGCGTGAGCAGGAGAAGAGAGCTGCTTGGAAGACAGAACTTTTGCAGTACATACATAAATCTGAAGAGCAAAAGTGCCTGAGAAATCTGCAGGTTGAAAAGATGAAGTCAGAGATGCTAAACCTTAAAATCCAGCTTGACAGCATAACTATTACCGCGAGTTGTGGTAACAATTCTCCAGGAAGTGAAAATGTTCTAAGAAGAAGAAAATCTTCCTTGAGTTTAAATAGAGTGAATGGAATATGGGGAAGTGGAGAAAATGAGTTAAAGAGAGAAGACCTTAGTTTGAGCTCTGATGCTATGTCGGATTTTGATACAATTGAATCTCCAACAAGTGAAGGAACTGAAAGTTTGTTAGCAGAATCCTCAAAGCATATGATAGATAATCTTCATGAGATAACTCAACTAGAGATTAAGGCCACTGATTCTTATAGTCTTGTGGATTCAGAAAGAAGAGATAGGGAAAAGTTGAAAACAAGAGGAAACCCCATAATTTCAGCAGTTCATCTTATTGGGGATGGAGTTTCTCAGGTTCAGTCCCTTGGGAATTTGGCAGTCCATAATCTTATTAATTTCTTGAACATAGAACACAAGGGACAAGATTCAGATGAGCATTCTTCTGAGGACGAGGTGTATTATGAAACAGAAACTCAGAACATGTGTAATGAACAAGCAGAACAAACAGCTCATGTAGTGCGATTAAGTAGTGACAGGATCATGTCTGATGCTACATACTCCCAAATTGGTATCATTCTACGTTACATGTGGAGTCAAACGAGATCAAATAATGATGTCGTTTGTTACTGCTGCTTTGTCATTGTGTTCTTGTGGAATTTCAGTATGTTATCCATGGTATATCTCATGGTTCTCTTCTTGTATGCTCTTTGTATAAACACTGGCCCAAGTCATATATTCTGGGTTGTTATGCTTATTTATACTGAGTTTTGCATACTACTTCAGTATCTATACCAAATCATCATCCAGCATTGTGGGTTTACCATTAATGCAAGCTTACTCCAAGAACTTGGATTTCCGGCTAACAAAGCTGTGTCGTCTTTTGTTACAAGCAACTGGCCTCTTTTTTTAGTGTATTTATTCACTCTTCTACAAACCACCATAACAACAAAAGATGGTGATTGGGCAAACATGGCTACAGAATTCAGCTTTAGTAAGAGAAAAAATTATCTCCAGCAAGATCTTGTGAAGAGTTATAGTTGCCGCGAGAGAATAAAAAGATTGCTTTTACCTGTAAGAAATGTTGGTAGACAGTTTATTAGAAGGGTGCACAGGTACTGGAAATCACTTACAGAAGGAGCAGAAACTCCACCTTACTTTGTACAGCTGTCCATGGAAGTTAGACTGTTGCCTGATGATAGTATCCAGCCAGAGAAAATTGAGTCAGGAATTAATAGGTTGCTTAAGATCTTACATGATAAAAGATGTAAAGAAAAGAACATGAACCGATTCCACTCACCAAGTCGTGTTCGAGTTCAAAGCATTGAAAGTAGCCCAGAAAATACTGATGTAGCTTTGGTTGTTTTGGAGGTTGTGCATGCCTCTCCTTCATCAGAATCTAGTCCAGCACCAGCAGAGTGGTACACATCACTAACTCCAGCTGCTGATGTTGCCAATGAGATTTTAAAAGCTCAACATGATGGAGTTCTAAATTGGATACGATTCCCATACCCAATACTCTCTGTGATTGGTGGTGGGAAAAGGGAATTAGATTTATATGCCTATACATTCTGTGCAGATTTGGCTGTTTTTTTCTTAGTTGCCATTTTCTACCAATCTGTCATAAAGAATAACACTGAGTTTCTTGAAGTCTATCAGCTTGAAGATCAGTTCCCAAAAGAGTTTGTATTTATTTTGATGGTAAGTGTGTTTGATTAAAAGCTCACTGTATAGTACTCTTGGCACCAAATCATATCAATTGTGTTTACCTTGCAGGCAATCTTTTTCTTAATTGTGCTTGATCGAATCATTTATCTTCGATCATTTGCCACTGGGAAAGTGATTTTCTATCTTTCCAACCTTGTTCTCTTCACTTGTTCTATCACAAGGTATGCTTGGAACATGGAGCCATCACATAGATATGCGGGAAGATTAGCCTTGCGTGCTGTATATCTAACAAAGGCAATTTCTTTGGCTCTTCAAGCCATACAAATCCGGTTTGGGATGCCAAACAAGAGCACTTTGTACAGACAGTTCTTGACAAGTAGTATTTCACAAATTAATTTTATGGGTTTTCGAGCTTACCGCGCTCTTCCATTCCTTTATGAACTTCGATGTGTACTTGATTGGTCTTGCACAACTACATCTTTGACCATGTATGATTGGTTGAAAGTAAGTCTATTACTTTTTTTTCTTAGACTATTTTCCTAACTGTTGTTGTTATTACTTATGGATCTCGTATGTGTTTTTTTCTAAGTTGGAGGACATACATGGAAGTTTGTTTCTTGTCAAATGTGATGTGGAACTCAACAGAGCCAGCCATCAACAAGGGCAAAAGCAAACCAAAATGACAAAATTCTGCAATGGAATTTGCTTATTTTTGGTATTAATTTGTGTTATATGGGCTCCTATGCTGGTAAGAAGAATCTTAAAATAAGTCAACTTCTTTTATGACTTGTCTAAATTTGTCAAATACCACAATTCTTCATCTTGAAATTAAACTCAACAAAATCAAATTTTCAAGATACCCTGAATTCATTCGCTTGAATATGATTCTTAACAGATGTATAGCAGTGGAAATCCCACAAACATAGCAAACCCCATCAAAGATGCCAGTGTGCGAATCGAAATAAAAACAATCAGTGGAAGGCTGACATTGTTTGAAACTACTTTGTGTGAAAAAATATCTTGGAGCAAACTCAACACAGATACTAAGTTAGACACGCATGATTATCTAAGTACATACAATGAGCAAGACATTCAACTGATATGCTGCCAAGCTGATGCAAGTTCCTTATGGCTTGTCCCTCCTGTTGTTCAGACTAGATACATGAATTCTCTTCAGAGAAGCATGGACATTGTGCTCTCTTGGCAATTTACTAGGGACAGGCCAAAGGGAAAGGAAACAGTGAAATATGAACTAACTGTTCAAGATCAGGATCTTCCTAAATCATCAGAAGTGAGGGAAGTTTTAAATGGTACTGCCAATAGTTTCACAATACATAATCTATACCCAAGATACTTCAGGGTCACTGGCTCAGGTGAAGTGAGGTTTCTTGAAAATGCGGTACGTATGTTCTGATATACATAAAATCTAATTCAGTTTGACTATAAATCTAGCTCCAAGAACTTGCATAATTATATACTATATCTGAATAATACACAGGCTGATCTGGTCAGTGGAGAACTTGTTCTGAATAGGGGCAATCCAGAATGGTGGTCTTTCCATGACATAGATGAATCAAATGTTGGTGGATGTGGAGAGTTAGCAGGACCTTTGGCCATTGTTGTGTCTGAAGAAACTCCACGTAAGCTTCTCTAAAGAAAAAACTGATCATTTCAGGTTTTTGATTCTCATTTCACACACAGATACAAAAATATATAGACTTTGGATGTAGTGTGGCTTCGGCACTGGTGCCATTGGAAATCTGGAATAATGTACAACATTATTAATGTAATTTTATTCTTAAATTGCTTCAGTTATGCTATATATTACTCTAGATTGCAGCATTACTAGTACTGGAGCAGCATTACATCGGCCCCTAGATATATAATATGATAGTATTTTGTCTTTTTGGTATTGACAAAGTTGATATATAATTCCAGAGGGCATTCTTGGTGAAACACTGAGCAAATTCAGCATATGGGGTCTTTACATTACCTTTGTACTAGCGGTTGGTCGGTTCATAAGACTACAATGTTCTGATCTCAGAATGAGAATACCATTTGAGAATCTTCCTTCTTGTGACAGGTAAACTTAAGTCCTTTTTTATTTTCTTGTATAAACTTGCATTTGTAAAATAATCTTTTTTGGTACTTAACTAAGCTTTTTACATGATTTTTGATGCAGATTGCTAGCAATATGTGAAGACATTTATGCAGCAAGAGCAGAAGGTGAACTGGAAGTTGAAGAGGTTCTATATTGGACACTTATTAAAATTTACCGGTCACCCCATATGCTTCTTGAGTACACCAAACTAGATTAATTTTATAGTGAAAGTAATTGTATAGGTTTTTATTTTATATCTCATGTGTCATGTTCTATTGTACGACAAATTATAATAACCATGCAATACTGTTAACATCTAATAAATAGTTCTTGTAAAATCAATACTACAAAACAACAATAATTAATCTCATCACAATTAGTTTTATTAACATTTGTTTTTATATTGTATATTATACTACAAAACACTAAAAAAATCAATAAACATCAATAAAAATAAGATATTGCAAAAAATACAACAATTCACGAAAAAAGAAAACTAAATATACAATCTAACTTGTGTCATCAAATTATAAATATCATTCCAATTGGTAAGTATCATCCATCTTTAGATAACGAGTAAATGGTGCTCATTCAATAATTTGTTCAGATTGGATCGATAATAGAATATTGATTACCATAAATAAACTTATGAGTTTAGTTAGATGATGTATTTGATCATAGATAAAATTTTTAGGAGTAAATGCATATTACGAGAGATAGTTAGGAGCAGAACAATACTAATTTGTTATACTGAAAGCATTTGAATACAAATTCAAAAACTAAAAAGCAAAATCATAGCAAATTGATTAGTTGTTCAAAAATAATTACCACTTTATATACCTAATCATCTTTATTCTTCTGCAAGAATATATGTTTTTTTTTAAAGAAAAGACAGATCTATCATGAAGTATATATGGGATAATATAAGATGGAATATATACTTCATGATATAGAGACTTAGACTAAATAATATACTTATTTGTGGAATCACTAGTAATTATGTATAATAATTGAAATGTATGGTTATAAAAATATTATAAATATATATAAGATGTGTCATAACATCACAATAGTCGATATGTCCGAGTGGTTAAGGAGACAGACTTGAAATCTGTTGGGCTTTGCCCGCGCAGGTTCGAACCCTGCTGTCGACGATTTTCCTTCTTTTCTTTATAAAACAAAAAAGTTCTTATATTACACAATGCTTCAATTCTAGATATTTTCTTTTATTATTTAAATATCTTTATTTATTAAAATAATAGAAAAATGAGATAAATAATAAACAAATAATTAATTTAGAAAGAAAAAGAATAAAAATAACTAAAAAAATAACAAAAAAATGTTTGAAAAAGAGGTAAGCTAGCTTTATCTAGATATGGAGTTAAAAATATGGTGAACTAAAGTAAAAAAATGGTTTAACACATCTAATAGATTGTGTGTATTTTTGATAATTTTAAGTTAAATTTTATAATTTTAGCTATTATAATTAGTGAGCTAAAATAGATAAGTAGTTTAGCTCATCCAATAAAGTATATTTTTGAGCTGAATTTTATAGTTTTAGCTATTATAAATTATCCTTACAACAACGATAGGTATGAAACCACAATGATTTAAAATGGTAAAATATTTATTTATGTACATTACAATCTTTTTTCTATCTTCTTCTTCGTCAATCCTGGCAACAAAACAAACTGATAAGCTTCGAAATGTTAAAAATATCAACTTGCAGTTTGTTGTTTACAACAGATATTTACTAAATTGGGGATATATATGCATATATATATATAGTGACTTAGAAAGTCCCTAACTTTGTTGTCGTTTCTTAAAATATATACCACTAGCTTGTAGCTAGCTAGCATCCACCGTCACCACCCTACCCTTACCTTGTGTGTGCAGCTCCAAATTTGATTTTCTGAGGCACAGAAGAGTCAACCATTATTAATTCATACGCGTTATGACTATCTATATACACATCCATTATTAATTCTCAAGATAAACATTCTCATCATCTGCATGCCACCAAAAATTAAAAAAATAATAAACAGTACACAATCAACTTGGGGTTGGGGGAAACTATCCAAATATCATGTATTAACGCAATACTATAAATGGACTTAAAGTAGTCGATCGGCAATCGTCATCAAATATCACTTGCATGCACGCCCTACAAGAGTTTGAGTTTATATTAATATTATGTGCAGTGGAACTCGAAACTTTAGGCAGTCGCTAGCTAGCTCTTATCCTTTGGAGCAATCGATTTTATATAATATATATATATATATGTGAAACAAGATAATAATGTAAGATTATCTTTATATATAGATCAATGTTAAGCACTTATATATTTAATATCTTTATTATTATGTGGGATCCGATCATTTAAATTTGTGTGGTTATTATAACTAATGAGTCATTATTATTTGTGCTTTGTGAGTGTCCCATACTACATTAATATTAACAAATATATACTCATCAGATTCATGGAAAAATATTGATATTTGATATCTTAATATGTCCAATATTACAAGATGGCACCGTATGATTGTGTAGAGTCCAAGAACTTTACTTAGCTAAGATAGATAATAGTATGATAGTATTTATAGCATTATCTTTGTTACTGTGGATTTTTGGTTCAGACCAGGAATTATTTGGACACTCATAGTAATACTTATAGATTTTCTAAGTTTAATCTATAGTTTAAGAATATTAAGTATAACCTAAGGTTTGATTAATGTGACTGATATTAAGGATTTTATTATTATATTATAAGGTTTAGACATCAACCAATAGGATTTTAAGCACATGTTTTGAATGGTAATTAAGGATTAAGATTTTTGAGGATTAAATATAATAAGGAGTAAAGTTTGAATGTTATAGGGTCAGTCAGCAGCTTTGAGTACGTTGAGGGCTTAGTCAAGGCTGTTTACTCCATTCAAACTTAGCTAAAAATGTGTAATTTCGTGTTTAAATATTCAGCGTGTGCCGATATATCGCAGCTATAGGGGGCGATATGTCGCAGCACGTAGATACGGAAAACACGAAACGATGCACGGTCGCCTCGGACATACTGGCCCAGGCGATATATCGCCTACAGGGGGCGATATATCGCCTCCTTCAGCATGGATTCAAACTCTTTTGAATTCATTTCCTTTCAGCCATTCAAACTCCTTCAACAGTCCAGCATCTTTTGAACGAGTCTTCAGCCTCTGCTGAACGATTATTCAAATGATTTTCACCTAAAAAGCCATTATTTTTATTCAAGTAAAATCAAGATATTTTCATTCCCAAACTCTATAAATAGGACCTAGTACCCAGCCATTATTCACCATTTGCTCTAAGTTCAGAGGCTGCTAGTGTTAAGTGAGTGAGAGAGTGTAAACACTTGGTTTGGGGAAAAACTATAAGCTTAAACATCATAAGCTTATCAAACACTTGGGAAGTAAGTGAGTGCTATAGTATTTCGGTGGATGTTAGATTGATCTTGCAATCTTTGAGGTAAACCCAAAACTCTAGTCCTTTCTGTATTCTATGTTATTTCTTTTCTCAAAACCTTCTACTCAGTCCCCTAACCTTATTCTTATTTTTGGTTAGGGAATCCAAGCTCTTAAGCATATAAGTTGGTAAGTATGTTTTTATGGTTTAGTCTTTCCATCTCTTTCATTTCATCTCCTTTCTTTAGACTCACTCTTTCTTATGGTTTTAGGAGTGTTCCAAAAGTCCCAACTCAGTCCATAATCCCGGTAACTTTGGTAAGGAAAATAGGCTAGAATTAATATGTTATGTGCTTATGTTATCTATATGTTTATGTTATTAAAAGTGTTATGATATGTATATGTGTATGTAGGCTTGGGCATATGACCCATATGACTAACAAGACCCCAAATGGGTTATGGGCATATGACCTACTTAGCTAGTAGGACCCCATTAACCCCATGGGCATATGCTTGTTTAGTCTATGGGACCCCAAGTAATAATGGCCATTATAATAAGTGTATGTTATATGTATTATGTTAAGTCTTTATGTTTTCTTATGAAATTGTGTATATGACTATGTGTTAGGTTTTTCCTTGCTGGGCATTAGGCTCACTCCTTTCTGTTTATGTGCAGGAAAATAAGCTTAGAGGCGGTAAGATTCGTGATGCTTGGGAGGATGTGTATCGATGATGAATGGAGTCAAGGGGCCGAGCGTTATCGATTCGAGGATGTAGTCTCCTTTTATGTTTTTTTTTATGGTTTTACATGTATTTTCCGCATTATTATGTAATGTCTTTTATTTTAAATCTTATTTTGTTTTAAAGACAATGGGATCCCAAAATCCTTCTTAGTATTCGTTTTTTGTAAATAACTCTTATTTTCAAGTTACTCAATAAATTATGGTATTTTCGTAAAATGTAAGTTTTTATGTATAGTTTCGATAATGGTCCAATTAGTCTAGATTAGTGGGTCATTACAGTTGGTATCAGAGAAAACGGTTCCTTCGCATGAAGTTCTCCTCGATACACATGCTCAAAGCTCCGAATCGGACCGCCAAGTAAGTGTTTAAGTTACAAGTTACAAGTTACTTTGTCTATGTGTATAGCTAACGACTTTAGTGTTTATGTTTCAGTTAAGAATGAATGGAGCTTTAAGCAATGAGGATATCCGAGCCATTAAGGCTTTAAAAAGAATAAGGGAGCCAAGAAACACCGTAGGAGCACTAGAAAAGATCACTCGAAGATTGATCTTGTTCCACAAAGAGATAGGTCACCTTCAAGAGTCTAAGCAAATCATGATGAGAGCTGCAGAACAATATGTCCTAGTAATTAGGCTTTTAAAAGATTTTCCTTCAGCAATTTTAACTTTAGAAGAAATATGGGAGAATATAAATAATGATGATGACTTACAAGCAGCCCTAAGATATTATTCTCTCATACTTAAGTTCACCTATGATTTAGAGTTTCAATTCACTAATGAGCAACAACATAGGATCTTCTTGAATCTTCCCCGAGGAAATTTTGAGGCTCAAGACAATGATGACTATAAGGAGATAGATAATGATATGCTAGATGAAGGATCGGATGTAGAAGATCCTGATTTTTAGAATAGCTAGTTTTTCATTGTTTGTTTTGTTTATTTCTTTATTTTATGATTGTAATAAGTGAAAATCTTTTTCCAAATTAATTTCATGTTATTTTATCATGTATGAGTTTGATTTTATTTTCGCAATCATAATAAGTAATAAATAAAATGAATAATGACCAAGTTCAGTGAGGGTGGATACAAATCAATGAACCAAGTTTCCTTATTGAGAGTTAGGGGGCCTTAGTAGTGGGAACGATTTTACTGATCCCAGCCCTCCCTCAATATGGTTAACTTTGGAACAAAGATAAGTTTCGAGCCTGAGAATTAAGTCATATAGGATGATTAGCAACACACTTAGAAAATAAAGATGACTTGTTTTTCTAAGTATAGAAACCCACTCTAATAATAAATAAAGACCTATATAATTTTTCATAAGAAGTCATAATACATAGGTCCGAGATATGTTTGTTTTAGAATAAGTTTTTGCCTTAGAGCCTATTAGGGTAAGTTCTAACAAGTTCTCGACTGTTAGAAATTTTGGTGAAAATGTCGCTCCGAAGATCTGCACGCACCAACGGAAACGCCTCCAACGTTGATTCCAACGACCAATGATGCCCTCCAGTTCGCAGAAGAGGAGTGCGTGCTACTACTAGCCGCAACGCACCGACACCGTCAGCTGACAACACCGCGGAAATCGCTAGACGGCGACAACAAGTCGAGGAACTCTTGCAGCAACAACGTCAACAGGCGCAGACTCAGCCTCAGCCTCAGCCTCCGCCGCAACCGCAGTCGCAGCTACAACAAATGGCCCTAGCACCCCAACAAGTTGGTCCATATGGGGGATGGCCAGTGACGCACTACGCGCCACATCCAGTACCGAATATGGAGTCAGTGTATGAAAGGTTCCGCAAACAGCACGCTCCAAACTTCAAAGGGACTATAGACCCCTTTGAGGCAGAAGAGTGGCTAAGGAATGTGAAGCCAATTCTTACGCACATGAATCTCAGTAATGCAGACCGCATATCCTGCGTCTCGTCATTACTCAAGAAGGATGCCAGAGTATGGTGGGACTTAGTTCATCAGACTAACGATGTCACCACCATGATATGGACAAGATTTGTGGAGCCATTCCACAAGAAGTATTACACCTCGGCATTCATCGCTAATGGTAGAAGAATATGCTCGTCAGTTCAACAGATTAGTCAAGTTTGCACCAGAGTTGGTCCCAACCGACTTTACGAGGTTGACCAAGAGGACTTAGACCAAAGATGGAATTAGGGGTTAAGTTAGCAAACCTGGGAACCACTACCTATGCCAATGTTCTAGAAGCGGCAATCGAAATAGAAAGGATTCTGATGAATGTTAGTGAGGAGAAGAAGGATTAAACGATGGTTCCAGACCAAAGTCTTTGCATTGACCCAAGGAGGAACCCATGCTAAGGATTTACAGGTCAGATCCTATCCTCGATAGTATATGTTCTAGTATCACTTGATTGGTAGCTGTATACTCGTAGATCTCGTTAGGAATGATAGAAAAACTAGACAAACCTAGTGAAAGATTTAGAACTAGGTTTGTGACCGAGTTGCCTTCGGGCAAAGTAGTTCTATCATCACGAATAGTACGAGGCGTACCGATCAAGATTGAGGACATAGAACTAGAAGGAGACCTGATAGAGCTAGTGGTCAAGGACTTCGACGTAATACTAGGCATGGATTGGCTAGCACGGCATGGCGCAACGATCGACTGCAAACGCAAGAAGGTGATGTTCGAAACTCCTGACGGCCAGAGACGATGCTTCATGGGACAAGCTTCAGGATTACGCACCCCGTTAGTATCATCTCTCAAAGCTCAGAGAATGATGGAGAAAGGATGTCAAGCATTCTTAGCCAACATCACGAATGTGGAGAAGGAGACATCACTCAAAGTTGGAGATGTTCGAGTCATACAAGAATTTCCAGAAGTTTTCCCCGATGACTTGCCAGGATTGCCGCCAACTAGAGAAATAGACTTCACGATAGAATTAGTACCGGGCACCGAGCCTATCTCTAAGGCACCATACCGGATGGCACCTACGGAACTCAAGGAGTTAAAGACGCAGCTACAAGAACTCCTAGACTTGGGTTTCATTAGGCCAAGCCATTCACCATGGGGAGCTCCGGTACTATTCGTGAAAAAGAAGGACGGAAGTATGCGCATGTGCATAGACTACCGTGAGCTGAATAAAGTAACGATTAAGAACAAATACCCGCTACCTCGGATTGATGATTTGTTTGATCAACTCCGAGGCGCGACTGTATTCTCTAAGATCGATTTACGGTCCGGGTATCATCAGCTCAAGGTAAAGGGGGAAGATATTCCTAAGACAGCCTTTAGGACTCGTTATGGACATTACGAGTTCTTGGTTATGTCTTTTGGTCTTACTAACGCGCCAGCCGCGTTTATGGACTTAATGAATAGGGTCTTCAAGGACTACTTGGATAAATTCGTCGTTGTGTTCATCGACGACATTTTAATTTACTCCAAGGATGAAGTGGAGCACGAGGAACACTTGAGGATAATTTTGACGCGATTGAAGGAGCACCAACTCTACGCGAAGTTCAAGAAATGCGAGTTTTGACTCTCACAAGTGGCGTTCCTCGGGCACATCATATCAAAAGACGGAGTTGCAGTAGATCCATCGAAGGTAGAGGCCATGAAGGATTGGCCTAGACCAAAGAACGCGTCAGAAGTAAGAAGCTTCTTAGGGCTAGCAGGTTACTATAGAAAGTTGTAGAGGGCTTTTTCTAAGATAGCCACTCCACACACCAACCTGACCCGGAAGCAACAAAAGTTTAACTGGAACGATAAGTGTGAAGAAAGCTTCCAGTTGCTTAAAGATAAGCCTTGCTCAACACCAGTACTTAGTGTACCGACACCCGACGATAAGTTCGTTGTCTAATGCGATGCATCAAAGCTAGGATTGGGAAGCGTGTTGATGCAAAAACGACAAAGTGATAGCCTTCGCCTCATGTCAGTTAAAGGAGTATGAACAACGCTATCCAACTCACGATATGGAGTTGGCAGCGGTGGTCTTTGCGTTAAAAATCTGGCGCCATTATCTTTACGGAGAACGGTGCGAGATTTATACGGACCACAAAAGTTTAAAATACTTCTTTACTCAGAAGGAGCTTAACATGAGGCAGCGCAGGTGGTTAGAGTTAGTAAAGGATTACGACTGCGAAATCCTATACCACCCGGGGAAGGCAAACGTAGTTGCCGATGCACTTAGCCGAAAAAGTTATGGGAACTTAGCAGCCTTATCCGGAATAGAAAAGCCACTGCAACAGGAGCTTATCAGTGCCGGAATAGAAGTGGTTGTAGGCAAGCTGGCTAACTTGTCTATCCAATCGAATCTGCTAGAAGACATACAAAATGGTCAGAGACATGATGATTCGCTAGCAACGCACATGGATGCAGTCAGAGAAGGCAAGACTACAGATTTCTCAATATCCAGTCAAGTTTTATTGAGATATAAGGATCGGGTATGCGTGCCAGACGATCAAAGTATTAAGAAGACGATCCTAGAAGAAGCGCACAACACCCCATACTCGGTTCATCCAGGGTCTACCAAGATGACTCATGACAGCAAGTGAAGGCGGAGCATCAGCGGCCTGCAGGATTATTGCAACCGCTTAGCATACCGGAATGGAAGTGGAATGATATAGCCATGGACTTCGTGACGGGTCTACCAAAGACGAACAAGCAGCATGATTCCGCTTGGATAGTAATAGATAGACTAACCAAGTCGGCTCATTTTCTGCCTGTTAGAACGTCATGCACGGCAGACCAATATGCAACATCTACATCCAGGAGATTGTACAATTGCATGGAATCCCCAAGACGATAGTGTCAGATAGAGGATCGGTATTTACGTCAAGATTTTGGAGAAGCTTACAGCAAGCTATGGGTACTAAGTTAAGCCTTAGTACAGCTTTCCATCCTCAGACAGATGGGCAGTCTGAGCGTACGATTCAGATCTTAGAGGATATGCTACACGCTTGTATACTTGATTTCGGAGGATCGTGGAACAAGTACTTACCACTGATCGAGTTCTCGTACAACAACAGCTACCAGTCGACGATCGAGATGGCACCTTATGAGTTGCTATATGGAAGAAGGTGCCGATCACCATTGCACTAGGACGAGGTAGGAGAAAGGAAGCTTCTAGGGCCCGAAGCTGTTAGACAAGCTCAAGAAGCAGTAGCGCTTATTAGACAGCGTATGCTTGCAGCTCAAAGCCGACAGAAAAGCTATGCGGATACCAAGCGACGCGATGTGGAATTCCAAGTTGGAGATCAAGTCTTCATGAAGATATCTCCTATGAAAAGTGTCAAGCGGTTCGGAAAGAAAGGCAAGCTTAGTCCCCGATTCATAGGTCCTTTTAGATATTGGACAAAGTGGGAACAGTTGCGTATAGACTAGCCCTACCGCCAGCACTAGCCGATAGTCACAACGTCTTCCACATCTCGATGTTACGCAAATATGTGTCAGACCCATCTCACGTCCTCAAGAACGATACGATAGCGCTCCAGAAAGACTTAAGTTACGAGGAACGAACGGTTAGCATCCTAGATAGAGGGATGAAGCAGTTACGGTCCAAGAACTTTCCTATAGTCAAAGTCCTATGGAGCAATAGTTTTGAATGCGAGGCAACGTGGGAGTTGGAGGAGGACATGCAAGGCCGGTATCCGGAGTTATGTGATAAGTAAATTTCGAGGACGAAATTCTTTTTAGTAGGGGAGAATTGTAGAGTCCAAGAACTTTACTTAGCTAAGATAGATAATAGTATGATAGTATTTATAGCATTATCTTTGTTACTGTGGATTTTTGGTTCAGACCAGGAATTATTTGGACACTCATAGTAATACTTATAGATTTTCTAAGTTTAATCTATAGTTTAAGAATATTAAGTATAACCTAAGGTTTGATTAATGTGACTGATATTAAGGATTTTATTATTATATTATAAGGTTTAGACATCAACCAATAGGATTTTAAGCACATGTTTTGAATGGTAATTAAGGATTAAGATTTTTGAGGATTAAATATAATAAGGAGTAAAGTTTGAATGTTATAGGGTCAGTCAGCAGCTTTGAGTACGTTGAGGGCTTAGTCAAGGCTGTTTACTCCATTCAAACTTAGCTAAAAATATGTAATTTCGTGTTTAAATATTCAGCGTGTGCCGATATATCGCAGCTATAGGGGGCGATATGTCGCAGCACGTAGATACGGAAAACACGAAACGATGCACGGTCGCCTCGGGCATACTGGCCCAGGCGATATATCGCCTACAGGGGGCGATATATCGCCTCCTTCAGCATGGATTCAAACTCTTTTGAATTCATTTCCTTTCAGCCATTCAAACTCCTTCAACAGTCCAGCATCTTTTGAACGAGTCTTCAGCCTCTGCTGAACGATTATTCAAATGATTTTCACCTAAAAAGCCATTATTTTTATTCAAGTAAAATCAAGATATTTTCATTCCCAAACTCTATAAATAGGACCTAGTACCCAGCCATTATTCACCATTTGCTCTAAGTTCAGAGGCTGCTAGTGTTAAGTGAGTGAGAGAGTGTAAACACTTGGTTTGGGGAAAAACTATAAGCTTAAACATCATAAGCTTATCAAACACTTGGGAAGTAAGTGAGTGCTATAGTATTTCGGTGGATGTTAGATTGATCTTGCAATCTTTGAGGTAAACCCAAAACTCTAGTCCTTTCTGTATTCTATGTTATTTCTTTTCTCAAAACCTTCTACTCAGTCCCCTAACCTTATTCTTATTTTTGGTTAGGGAATCCAAGCTCTTAAGCATATAAGTTGGTAAGTATGTTTTTATGGTTTAGTCTTTCCATCTCTTTCATTTCATCTCCTTTCTTTAGACTCACTCTTTCTTATGGTTTTAGGAGTGTTCCAAAAGTCCCAACTCAGTCCATAATCCCGGTAACTTTGGTAAGGAAAATAGGCTAGAATTAATATGTTATGTGCTTATGTTATCTATATGTTTATGTTATTAAAAGTGTTATGATATGTATATGTGTATGTAGGCTTGGGCATATGACCCATATGACTAACAAGACCCCAAATGGGTTATGGGCATATGACCTACTTAGCTAGTAGGACCCCATTAACCCCATGGGCATATGCTTGTTTAGTCTATGGGACCCCAAGTAATAATGGCCATTATAATAAGTGTATGTTATATGTATTATGTTAAGTCTTTATGTTTTCTTATGAAATTGTGTATATGACTATGTGTTAGGTTTTTCCTTGCTGGGCATTAGGCTCACTCCTTTCTGTTTATGTGCAGGAAAATAAGCTTAGAGGCGGTAAGATTCGTGATGCTTGGGAGGATGTGTATCGATGATGAATGGAGTCAAGGGGCCGAGCGTTATCGATTCGAGGATGTAGTCTCCTTTTATGTTTTTTTTTATGGTTTTACATGTATTTTCCGCATTATTATGTAATGTCTTTTATTTTAAATCTTATTTTGTTTTAAAGACAATGGGATCCCAAAATCCTTCTTAGTATTCGTTTTTTGTAAATAACTCTTATTTTCAAGTTACTCAATAAATTATGGTATTTTCGTAAAATGTAAGTTTTTATGTATAGTTTCGATAATGGTCCAATTAGTCTAGATTAGTGGGTCATTACAGATTGTTTAGCGATATTCCATATTATTTATTAAGTTCGAATGTGTGAAACTCAAATTAAATTGCATCAATATCAGTACGTCCAACTCATTGTAGTATTGGACACTAGTACTCATAGCAATTTTGTTCAAGAAAAGTAGATTCGCTTGGCTAAATAGCTAGCCTTTGGGATTAATTATACTAAAGGATGTTATTAATATATATAGTAGCTAGTCAACGACAACTTCTCCTATACAAGAACCTTGCTACCTAGTTCATGATTTCTATATATATAATTGTTTATAATGCCCTAATCCTATATAGTTTGAGTTCCTTGTGTTCTCAATTCTATATATATACTTAATAATAGCAGTATAATAATGCAAGAAAAGAAGAAGAAGTGTTATTTACTCAAAGGAAAGTAGTCACTTTCGGTTACTTTTTTGATCAAGTTGACTATACATATACATGCTCTTAAATATATAAAAGCCTCATCATCATCATAATCATCATCTCATCTCCTTATCCTGATGGCTACACATCACGATATCAAAACTATCTTATTTAAGTTCTCTTTATTAGAAGCTTCACGCTATACATATATATATATCCTTAACCAATCCATTCATGCCACGATATATCTCTCTCTTTAACAACAACCTCACTGCATTAACTTTTTTGTTGTTGTTGTTGTGTTTGCAGAACTACTTTACCAACTACTTAAACTTTATGAAATTTTTAAAAGTCAAACATGTTTAATTAATTCTCCTACCTATTTAATTATTTGCATGCATTATATGCAGGCTGATATATCAGCTTTATTAATCACTTACAAAAAAAAATCATGTAATTTCATTGTTTTAGTAAAAAACTTTTCATATTAAATATACAATTTAAATATTAAAATAATATATCTCTAATTAACAATATTTATGTATATATATTCAAGATTAACTTTAAGAGGCCGTAATTACGAAACAACACTTATAATATATGTTGGGAATGAGAATGGAAGAAAATCCATTTTTATTTTATTTGGTTATAATGTAAAATATTAGAATATCATTGTTGATAATTTTTTTTTTATAACTAAAACGGAATGGTTATTCTTTCACGAGATCAAGAACAAATACCATATTTCAACGAGCGTTGTTATTTGAACATCATAAGACGTGATACTTTATAATTAGTTATTGATATCTCATAATAATTATTAAATTAAAATATGCGAGACTCGATATTAAATTTTAATACTAATAATAATATGTAGCATGTCACATCTTTATATTATTGGACACTAATAATGACTCTTAACAATTTTCTATTTCAACACATAATTTTGTTTTATTTCATTTATTCTTATCCTCATTTTCATCAATTTATGTGTTTTGATTACTCTAAACCAAACAAAAACTTATTTATCTTAATTGAATATTCATAATGTAAAACAAATTTCAACAATTTTGTTTTTTTGGGTATGAAAACGAAAGGATAATAGACTTTGTTGGAAGATAATAGAAATGCTACTTTTAATTGATTGTTATCTAACTAGCTAATAACCCTATATATACTACTTTCCACACAAAAATGACAATTGTAAATGATAAATATGTTATTTATTTCATTATTCATTTTTTATTTGTTGTTAATTATTATTTTGTGGATGTGCGTGCGAGAGCTGAGCCAAACAACCTTGCCATGTCTCATTATTAACCATCTTCCAGAGAATCCACCGTTATCCACACCACACCACATCATACCAAAATATTCCAAATTAGGGTTGGGGACACATATTGTAACTCGTACATATATTACGAAAACAATATTATGTGTGAAAAATAATAATAATAATAATAATATAGTACTAACTACTTGTGACACATAACATGAATTTTTATATATGTAGATCCAAACCACAACTCATCATTATGTACTTGTCTTTTGTACTCTGATATTCATCATTAAAAATTACTTAATATTATTCTCTCTTTCTTCCCTTCAAAAAAAAGAAAAAAGAGAAAAAATTCTGTCTTTCTTTGATCATGAAAAATGAAATAGCTGTCTCTTTCTCTAAGTACGTGCCAACTCAGACTAATTCCCTCCACACGTGACTTCACCTGGTCGTCACACAATGCGTCTGTCTCCACACGTGCAAGTGGTGTTGGTGTTGGTGTTGATGATATTGGTGGTGGTTGTGGTTGTTTACTACCTCGTCGTGACATCGCCGTAATCCTTCTCCACCACTCACCGGAACCTTCATTTCCCGATCATCGTCACCGCCTTCTTCTTCTTCTTTCAATTCTGAAATAACCTCTTCCGGAACAACCTCTTTCTCTTTTTCTTCTTCTTTTTGATCAATACACTCTTCCTCCTCTTCTTCATCTTCCTCATCATCATCATCTTCTTCTTTTATGAATTGTAATCTCAACCGTCCATCTTCACGATAGGCCCGGAGAATCTCCGGCCGATGAATCCTAACCTCAGTGAGCTCCAACCTCCCGTCCTTCCTCACCGCCCGTAGATAAAAACTAGGCTGTCCATTCTGGTTCAACGAAGAAAGAGGCGGCGGATACTTCTTCACTTCATGGGGTTGATGAAGATGACGAACCCTACCACTCCTCCTCCCACGGC